>NW_025223765.1:2122481-2303918 GCF_014066325.1 Apis laboriosa
TTCATTTCTCACTATTTTTCTTTTCACTTCAAATAATTCTTTTTAGATATATCTAATTAAATATTTTTTTAATAAGTTGAATTTCTAAAATATTTCATAGATAGTTTTTTGATTTTGAGCGTTTTTTTTGACTTTTCTATCTAAATAACATGTAAAATTGTTACTAATTGTATAATATCCGGAAGAAAATGGAACGATTGAGAAGAATCTTTAAATATTCTTATATTTATTTATTTTTTTCTATTTCTATTTCTATTTTTTCTTCTATTTAAATATTCTTCTGTTTACATAGGATAGACGATTTTTTGATTTTGAATATTTTTTTCTGACTTCTCTGTCTAAATGGTTTCACATAAAATTGTTGCTAATTGTACAATATCCGGAAGAAAATGGCATGATCGAAAAGAATGTTTAAATATTTTTTTTTTTTATAATATCATCTATTTTTTTATAAACTTTCTATCTGATTATTAACCCTATATCGTGACAGATTATCCTCTATGCTTAAAATTACACAATTTTCATTTAACTTTTCATGTGATTTTCGATAAACCATTTGGATCCGAAATTTCAAAAAAAATTTTAAAAACAAAAATAAATCAAAATAATTTTAAAAATTTCAAATTTTGACTTATTCTTAATATACTTTTTCATTCTTTTGTTATTGTCCAATTTTTATATTTTTTTAACCCATTAAAATCTTTTTATTATATTTTCTTAATAATGATTTTTTCATAGCAACACACCCACGAAATCCTTCTGCGAGTCGTCTCTTTATAATTTTTTTCATCAAAATCTGTTCGTATTTAATTTTATTTATTTCTGCTATTACCTCTAGGACTTTTATTTCTTTTATTAAATATTTTTTTTTATTTATAGTCATAATTATAGAGCTTTATCACTTTACATGCAATCTTATTCTATTATTCTATTATTATTATTCTATATGCAATCAAATTCTATTTAATTCTATCTAATCCTATCCGTTTTATTTTTTTTTTCTTCTTTATCATATTGCATTACGTCATAATTATTGCATATATATTGATCTTCTTTTTCAAATGTTTTTCTGGGTTTTTCAGTTCTTTTTATCAATAAACAAGATATTCTTGTATTTAAGGTTTTTATAATACACACCACTTCGAAAGCTTCTCTTTTGCGCAATTTTTTTTTATAGAATATTTTTTTTTGATAAGATAATTATTTGGGAATGCGTTTTAATGCTTCTTTTCTTTTCTTTTTTTTTTTTTTTTTTTTTTTTTTTTTCATATTCATTATGTTTTTTCGAATGTTGAAATAAATTGATCTCGAATTGGTATCGATTGGAAATCGAGCTGAAGTTTTCTCGTGATGAATCATGATTTTAAATATTTATTATTCTATTTATTATTCTAAAGAACGCAAGAAGTTCTTCTAAAGAAACGAAATTATCAGTAACCGAGAAAATATTTGAAACTATGCACAAGCAATCGATTTAAATGCAACGTAAACAGATCGTACAGAATTTTTAATTATATGCAAAATTTAGTTATTATACTTAATGTTATTCTATTGTGAATATGTGTATATTCTATGATAAGTGTTGTTTAATATAATTACTGTATGATAAATAATGGGACAAAAATATAAGGAGATTTTTATTATCATTTTTTATGTAGAATCATTAAACAAAGAAAAATTTTTCATCTTCATTTTTTCAAAATCATATGAAGATCAATATTTTTTAAATGCTATATCTATCAATTATTTTTTCTGATAGTGCATTCTTATGTATATATTTATGTTATGAATATGTTTTGGCATAAAGTTTTGCTGCTGCAAAATCAAAATATCTTTATTATAGTATCCAAGAATTAGAATTAGCTATGCATTCACAGAGACATCATTTTTCTCTCACTAATCATTGCTTAATAACTATGCATTTACCATTCAATAATTGTATTAAATGCTTAATATTATATTAAATTTATCGTGGAACACCTTTTAAATAATAAATTTTAGCAATTATATTCGATGCAATATTCAATGATCCCAACTTATTGTTATTTTTTGACAAATGGAACTTTACAAAATCTGTAATTATTTGTATAATTATTATTTCTGTCTCATGAATATGATTCATTACTAATAGACGAATGATATATCAAGTTTATGTCATTTAATTATTTGGACATATATTAGATAAATCGAACTTTCATTGGAAACAATAGTTTATCTTTAAAATAAATTATCTTTAAATAATTATCTTAAAAATATCTTTAAAATCTTTAAAATATTTTCATATAGTTAAATAAATATAATGATTTCAGATTGTTATGTTTTTTTGTCAAAAAATATAAATCTGAGAATTTTGATAAATTGATTTCTGGACATTGTGTTTGAAAAGAAGACGGCTTCTCATTTTTTTTCTATAAGTAGAAATTTTCAATGATTTTGATATGTTTTCTTCAAGCATTCAGAATTTTTATGCAATTTTGTTTTTATGTTTGTATCAGTTAACAAATGAAAAGCACTATTTAACATAGACAATAGATCCTGCGACAGCTTGGATATTACATCTATCTATCTATTACTCGATTTACCTATTTCCATTATACTGCAATTTCATTCTTCTTCAGTTTCATTGATTGTATTTTGAGATGTGTTAGAAATGCTCGGACACAGAACTTGAGAGAATACATATTTAAATATTTTTTTAAATACTTATAACATTTGTCTTATATATCATAAAATATTATGAAAATTTTTCTTTTCATTATAAAAAATTTCTTTATCTCAATGAGTCCAAAAATCTCTGAATTATTATCATTTGTTATGTTTATAAAAGTAAAATGTTCTTTTAGTAAAGATTATGTAATTGTCAAAATTTAGCTTCACATAAATTTTATATATTGCAATACACATAATTTTATATATGCATTTTATATATGCAATTTTTTTCAATTTTTCTTTATGATTCTTTATAAAATAAATTTTTCATTTCGGCATATTTTAATATTGTTTATCACGATATAATTTTTTATTTGGATTCATATCATTTTGATGAACTTAATTCATAATGATAAAGTGGAAATCAAAGAATTGTTATATTTTTTGATTTTATTATTTCATCTTGCTAAATATGATCATACTGTTTTACAATATTTTATAATATTTTAATAATTTTTAACATGTATTATTACTGAAAAAAATATTTTTAAATTGCAATCAATTTTATACTTTTTTCCGAGTATTTGGAATTTTCTGAAGCTGTCGCGAATGATAGGAAGACATTGTCCATTGTCCTTTAGTAATTTTTTTACAAAATTTATTTATAATTTTTTGAATATTCTCAAATGTTGAAATCATTTCTTTTCGATTTATTTATTTATTTTTTTTATTAAAAACTTATAAATCTTTCAACAAAACTGTTATCATTTTCAATATGTTATAATGAAATGTTATTTATCCAGACGAGTTTTTTAATCTTGTAAATATTCTATTTAAAAATGCATTATGGAAAGAATATATTAATGTTATGTTAACATTTTTTTAAACGAAATTTGTGTACGTCCGGCATTAATTCATGTTTCATCCAAACAATATATTTGATGCTTAGTTTTGTTAAATTACTTAAATTTTCTTAAATAATTTTTCTGATATATAGTTATTTCCTTTTTATTATTTAAAAAATTATTATATTCCTTTCTTTCATATTTAAAATTTATTAATATATAATTTTCACTAATATATAAAATATAGTTTTTAAATTAAAGAGCATTAAAAAAGTAGCATTATTATTAATTAATTTTAAAATCTTCTTAATTGTTAGAATTTATTCTAATAATAAAAATTGATGAATTATCAATCTTATTAAAATTGTTTTTACCAAAATTGTCTATTTTATTAAATATTTTTTTTTTTGAGATTTTATTTTTTTTAGTGATAAGAGTCCTCTTTTCATTGTATATTCTTTGTATATTCTATAAACAGATTTAAAACAAATCACAAATTAATATGTTATAATTAATAAAGAATTATAAATACGTTATTACATAAAATTAAGTAATGCTTTTATTATACATTTTAGTAATATAATTTTTTAAGAAATTTGTATGCTATGTACAGCTGCTTTCACTATATTTTTATTAAGTATTTCAGAATTAGTTTTTAATTATGTTTGATAAATTTTTAAAATGATTTGTTTTTTGTTAAGCAACATTTGGTATATTTTTTTTTTTTGTATACTTTTTATAGGCAATATTTGATTATTATGACATATTAAATTAATAATAAATTAAAAAATAATTTAATAATAACATTTCAATAAATTAACAACGATAACAATTTGACAAACAAATACGAAAATCGATAATAATAATAAATTTTCCAAAGTTTAACATGTAAACGCATATTCAAATAGTAAGATAGCTGGCATTACGGAAAATTTTCTTGTTTTATATAATTTAAGAAAAATAGATAAAAATAGATAAATAAAAAAATGAAACAAACAAACTGAAAGAAGAAAACAAAAGAAAAATATGAAAAATTAAACTCGTTCATATCTAGTCGCTAGAAAATTGAGAAAAACAATAATTTAAAAGAATTGAAAAAGGAAAAAGTTAGAACTAGAATTTTAGTAAAGGTATAATAGTAATTGCCATAGAATATTAATTTATTTTGTAAATATGTGTAATAGATATGAAATTTAAATATAAAACAAAGGCACAATATAAGAAATACATGGATATATGGATAAATAAATCAAAAAAATAAGCAAAAATGAAAATAATAATAATAGCAATGCGTTTTACGAATTCGTTTTTATTTATCGTTAACAGCTATAGCTTCTTCTATTTTATATAACAAAATATAAATGTTTTGTTTAAGGTTGGTGATTTGAATTGTTGAACGCACTATTAGTTTATTGTAAAAAAATATTGACTGTTTTATCCAGTGGATAAGATTAAAGATAATTGATATATCTAATTATTGTTTATATTTCGAATTTGTGTGACTTTATTTCAATGAAATATATACAAATCAATAATACGCTAAAATAACTGAAAATTAAATTGCTATATCAATTAAACAATTGAAATCGCAGATTTTATAAAAAAAAAAAGCGAAATGTCTCTAGATGTCATAATATAAATTATTTGGCTGCCCTGAAGTGGCCACACATTATATAACTTTATATTAAAATGACAATTGTTGTTAGAGATGACAAGTATTGTATCACTATATTGTTGGTTTTTATATTTTCACTATAATTTTAGCAAGGATATAGATATGATTTAATTTTAAACCTGATCTACATTCGATTTCCTATATTGACTATGTCTAATGATGTTTGGAATTATTAACAAGATAATTGAGGAACTCATCATCTTATTAAACACACCTCCTTTCTGGATGGTTGGGATGGAATGGGAATACATTTTGCAATAATATATTTAATCAATCTTCGGTACTGGATTTTTTGTAGTTTGAAGCAATTGAATCAGTACAATTCTACGAATTATTGATTTTTGATTCACAGTTTTTAATGTTCAAAGTCGAGGGAATAGTAACATTGAAGTTTTGATCTCCAGAATTATAATCCAAAAATGTACTCGCGAATATGTTTAATATATGTATTATTAATATTGCATACGACGCCATGTTCTTTTTTGTTTCATTATAAAATAAATGCATAATCTAAAATCATTTTTTTTCTTTAAATATTCATTTTCTTTCTGAATTCACATTCTGATGCTGTGTTGATAAAAATAAAACAATCTTTTATCTTTGGTTACATAATAACATGGTAATTTCTTGAATTTTCAATTATTAGTTGTTTGTATTACGATTTAAATCCATGCTATAATTAACAATAAAATCGGTTATCCCTTGAGCCATGTATTAACTTATATCAATCGAATATATATCTATGTACATGAACTATACTGGTTTAATTTTTTAAGATGTTTGGGAAGTAAATATGATAAACAAAAATGATTTATTATCTGGAAATAAATTAACAACATTTTATTTCAACTTGTACATAAATTTTTTAAATTATTAATACATAAACTAGAAAAGAAAATTAATAATCTTCAATCGTATGGTATCTTTCGAAGCAATATGTGATACATATGATTTGATATTTTTTGCAATCCTATATTATTGTTATTGTGCTTCTTATATATAAAATTTATAAACTTTTAATGATTTTTACTTCGATAATATTAGATGTATATTCGGAAAATAATCTCTATGTCGAGCATGCAATTTTAATTTTATTTTATATTCAACATAATTCTAATATAAATATAATAAATAAAAAATATATATATAATTATTTCTTTATATAGAAATATTTATTTCTTTATACAGAATTTCTTTATTTTATATTCAGCATAATTCTATTTATATATATATAATTATTTCTTTATACAGAATATACGACTTAAAAATTATCAAGTCAATGTAAAACTTTTCAATATTTTTTATACTCATATACTTTCTCATAATAAGTATAATATTTGATCTTGACAATTAAATCAAATCATTTTGTATTCAATAATACATTTTGATTTCAAAGTAAGATTAGAATTGATTTTCGCCTTGCACAGTCGTTTCTACAGTTATATATTTTATAGAAATGATATAAAATTATTGTTCCAGTTTTCTCTATACATCGATAATATCATGCTTTGAATCTTTTTTATTTGGAGATGCATTACAACGATATATACCTTCTTCTCTTAAATGGATAATTATATACATGAACATTAGAATAATCTAACTTAATAATCCACATTTAAAATAATATAATATATATTAAAAAAATATAAAGCACAACTTATTATTAAAGAAAAAAATATTGATAAGTTTATGTATCTATAAGCTTATGTAGAAAGATAGTAGATGGTAAAGTAAACAATGTTCTAAAATATTAACATTATCCATGTGTATTTGTAGATATAGAATTATAGAATTATAGATAGAAGATAATATGACATCAAAGTATTATGTTTTTGCAATAATTAACAGTATACTTTTCGGTCTTCTGCAGAGTATTATTTGTTTATCTAAACATATGATATATATCAGTTTTTTTGATGAATATTTGGCGAAATTTGAAAAATTCGCTGAAAATCTCAAATCTTTTATAAGCGAATTATTACATTGTCAGATTGCATATTTGACGCTTGCAATAGAAAAATAAACTTAATTGGATTCTTATTTTTTTCCATGTGGGATGCAAGGTTAACTTGTTAACTGATTCGCAGATTTTCTCATTTTCGTGTAGAATGGATAATGCGAGAAGGTGCTGCACTCTTCCGCTATGTGATCGAAATCATCGCAATTAATATACGGCGCTTCAGTCTACTTCCACAATGTTATCTCATGTGCCTCAGTTCAAGAGATAATAGTAACACTGAAAAGGTAATAGTAACTTTGAGTCATCAGAGTTCTCGCCGAAACACAGTCTATCCGCAATTTCTCTGTTGTCAATACTTTTCTGAAGTATTGAAGATATCAGTAGAAGATGCTTCATTGAGAAGGTAAAGACTGGATTTCATCGATTTTTGAATTGAATTTAAACCGCATTTTCATTATTTTGACGGGACATCAGTCTCTTTTAAGCAAGCATCTTGAAAGCAAGCAAAATTGATAAACGCATCTGTCTTGATAAGATTTCTTTCCGGAATTCTCTCCGGAATTTCGAGGATCAGACCCCCTGTTATGGCTTGCTTTGGACGAATTTCTGAATTACCGATATCGTCCAGTTTTATTTTGATCATTGACAACGCTTTGATATTTTTCTCACATTGGCTTTTGAAATTAGTTATTTTCTGAAATATCAAAAGATTGTATGCTGCTCTAGCTTAAGCATTCTTAAAAGAAAAATTCAAATAATGAAATTTTTCTACATTCGTTAGTGCTTTGTTATTTTGTATAGTATAAATAACTCAAATGTGTTGATTATTTTAGTTAAATGTATTTGAGTGCAAAAGTATTTCAATTTCTATTATATATGCCAAAATATGATTTAAAACTAGTCAGTGCGAATTTATGTTTTCTAATGAGAGATTTCAAATCGCCCATGCTTTCTTAGTACAAAAAAAGATCAACTTACACGAGGGTTACATAGTCAAATCATGTAATTGTTGTTCTTTGTCTCTCTCATGAAGATATTTCAAATATTCAATCCAACAGAAGATAAACATTCTTTGAAAGTCTAGTAATGTGTAAAAGTCTAATAGGATGTAGAGTAAACTAATACATTTAATTTTACTTATTATATGTAACAATTCTAGAAATTTTATTTGTTATTGTATTTTAATCAACATGATAAGTTTCACAACACGAAATTCATACACTTTCTTTCACAAAATTCCTGATAATATCCGGGTCGAAAAATTAATATGTTAGCTCTCTTTGTGGAGCTATTATATTATTATATTATTAATTATTAATATATTATTATATTATTAATAGTAAAAATGATTTATTATATATTTATTAATGTTTTGTTAATGTTTTAAATATAAGATGCAAACTTTGTAATTAAATGCCACTTTACGTATGACTTCACTAAATATTCAAAAATTCAATTGTATGAATTCAAGATTTGAAAAAATTCGTTTGAGATATGATAAAGTTTATAAAATTCTTTTAGAGAAATATAAAAAGATTCGTTACTTCAAGAATTAAACAAATTCTTTCGAAGTTCATGAATTTAAGATATAAAATAATCCTGATTTTTCTCTAATATATATTTATTTCATTAATTTATTATATAAAAAGTTTTTAATTTGCAGTGTAGATGTAATGTATAACTGATGACATTATTTGGTGCATCTGATGTAATTAATTCATCTTTCTTCTTTGCATCATTTGAAAATTTACTACAAATTTACTATAAAAAACAATTCATATCTTGATTTTTAGAATCATCTGTTGAAAAATAAAGAGATAAATTTTTTTTCGTTTTTATTTAACAATTTTATTTTGAATTTTTCGTGTTTTGAGGTAGAAATATATTTTTCTATTATCTCATATTATTCTTTTCGAATCAAAATTTTCTTCTGAGAGCAATAAGCTAACTTCCTGTTATTAAAATAAAAAAGACAAATGTTTTCAACATTTTTAATACCAATAATTCTTAGATCTATAATTTAAACTTGTATCTTAAAATATTTGGAAAAATTTCGGAAGATAAATATTATGATGAAAAGAATTCATTTGAGTTCATAGAAAAATTTAGTTTACATGTGTTTTATTTTGTAATGACGAATATTTCAATCTTTTTTACATATTTTTTTGGATAATGATTGCGAAAATTGAAATAAAAAACAAATATACATAAGAATTATCAATATATTAACATTTATTTAACATAAACATTTTAAAATGAAAAATTGTCATTGATGAAAGTTTTTCTGAATTTTTTTATTTTTTTATTTTATCTGAGCAGTTTTATTAGAAATGGAATTTTATAATTAAAAGACCAATGATGTACATATTGGTTCTGAATTCACGAAATATACCATGATTTGAAAATATACATTTGAGAAATAGATTTTAATTTGATTTTAAATAATAGAAAATGTCTTCCATGGATGTTTGTACAAAGTTTAATCCTATTATTGAGTATGCTAATAAATAAATATTTTTTAAAATTATTTTATAAAGAATTATATATTTTATAAAGAATTATTTATTGAGAATTTTTTTTAATTCTTTCAAGTATTATTCACTACCTGAAGAAATATTATAAATGAAATATAAAATTTTGGATATTCTGTAATGCAACATCAAAATACTGCATAGATTATTATCGAAATACGAAATTAAAGATTAATATGATAATGAAATTAAATGAAAGGGATTTGATTATAATATTATTATAATCTTATTATGGCTATAATCTTATTATCTTATTATAAGTAATTGTCTAATTAAAGAATATCATATATTTACTGATAACTTTTTTATGAGCTTATTAATCAAGTTTTTATTCAGAAAAAAAAAAATAAAAATGATCTTTTAAATGGTAATAACTAAACAAAAAAAACTATATATAGATGAAATTATATTTACAGAATAATGAAGTTATTCTATATATTTATCTTGTGGAAAAAAAGGTCCAAGAAACTCGTTTTGTTAATTACTATTGAGATTAACGAAAAATATAAATTATTAAAAATTATGTAACAAAAAATAAATCCAATCATCATTGATACTTACAACACTTTTATGAATAAAGTGAACAAATGTGATAAGATATTATCTACATATATATCTAGGTGAATATCGCATCTTTAAATATTAGAAAAAGATCACATTTAAAATATTTACAAGAATGGTATTAAATTTGAATATATGTAGAAAATGATGAAGAAGTCAAGATTGTGATTTTAATTGTGACTTCAATATCATATATTATTTCTGAAATAGAATGCAATGGATACAAGAAAAAAAATATCATTCTATATCATTCTTCTATCAATAAAAAAAAAATTCTATTAAAATTATCAAAATATAATTTGAAATGATGTGTAGTTTTCAGTAATAACTAATCATCATTTAAATTTAGACAAGAGGACGAAATTTAAGCATTTTACCTTATTTATTTAAATTTTTATGCAAATATTATGTGTGTATTCACAAATTATCTTATAGAGTATTATGTATGAAATGAGTATATATAAATAAGAACAAGATTTATAAATAAATAAAAAACGTTCTTATATATTTAAATTAAAAAATATCGAACTTTTAAATCAAATAAATATTATTTATACATATACATAATTTAACATTCGTTAATTATTATTCCTAATGTTTTGTAATATTCTATGAAATATTTATGAGATATATTTCGATAATTTTTTCATAAATAATGGATACAAAATTTTTTTTAAAATTATACTTATTTCTGCACAATTGTTGATGATAAAATCATGATAGATATCTAGTTTCGAGAAATATTTCTTCAAGATTCATAATATTGTTATAAGGAAATAGTTTTATTTCGAAATAAACAACTCGAAAATCGTTGCTTATAACGACAATATATTTGCCTCGATGTTCGAACGGAATAAATAGTTTAAGATAATAACAAATTATTCATTTGTAAATCAGTATTATTTTTCGAAAAAGAATAGAATGACACCTGCTATCACTTGTTTTTAAATATTTCACTTTACGGATGATTTAAAAAAAAAGAAAAGATAGCGAGTTGTTTATTATATATTGTATATAAGTAGTAAAGTATATAAAACAGTGGCTAATGAAGCAAAATTATATTTTATTACTCTATTATTCTATTATTGATTTATATTGTTATATCAAAGTATTGAAAAATACAAATGTTATTGATTATTTTTAATGAAGTTAATATAATCATGGATATGCATATTGGCTGAAAATGTGACATTTATAAATAAAATTATATAATATTAATTACGTGCCATGACAAGAAAAGAAGAATATATAATATTCATTCGTTATAAAATTTCTCCACGAATCATAAATGTGCAAAAGATACAAACTGTATTCGAACTATATTTAATTTTATAACAATTATAAGAAACGACAACCAACAGAAGCAGAAAAGTCTTTGAAAATTGAAGTATTTGGAGAAATTTAAATATATAAATTTATAATGTAGTATTTTGATATGATTCTAGAAGATACAAAACTAAAAAGAATGATTTCCAATTATATCGCTCATATGCTGCAAAAATAAAAAATAACATTTTTAACAAAAATCATTTTTAAGAAAACAAGTTTGTTAAAACATTTTTTAACAAAACAACAAAGAATGTTTTCAATTTTTCATATAAGAACACAGAGAAAGATATCGCATTAAAATTTCTAAAATAATTTCAGAATAAAAATTCAAAAAATTTTATTAAAAAGTAGAAAAAAAAAGAGAATTAATTTTATATTAATAATTAAAGAAATTGTAATTTTTGAATTTTATATAATAACATTATTTCAGCAAATGAGCAATAAGAAATATTCAAGGAAATAGTATAAATAAATATTATAATATGAAGCCTGAGCCTCTTGCAAGATTTGTTTATAGTTTCTTATATAACTATATATATAAATATAATTATATAAGAATATATTATATTATTATATTATATTATATTATAAATTATATATTATTATATTATTATATTATGTATTACTGATATATCCACAAAATGTGTATCGTCAATTTATTGTGAATCTATATGAAAAATTAATGCTAATTTGTATAAATAATTATATATAGGTATAAATAATACGATAAATAATCTTAATATGGTTTCCAAATCATTAAATAAAAGTAAATCATTAAATGAAATAATACCAATACTTTTAATTTTTAAAAAATTCAAATAAAAAAATAATTATTGTCAAAATAACTTTTATATTT
Organism: Apis laboriosa; assembly: GCF_014066325.1. NCBI lineage: Eukaryota > Metazoa > Arthropoda > Insecta > Hymenoptera > Apidae > Apis > Apis laboriosa. The sequence continues at coordinate 2,134,888 of NW_025223765.1, forward strand.
ATAGTTGTTATAAATTTTGAATAATCAAAAAATTCAATGGTTTAAATTAATTAATGACGTATTGTAGGAGGTCAGGAAATCATTAATCAAATTACATGCTAAGTACAACGAATTTATTGTATTTATGTTATAAGTAGATATAGCTTGGATCAATCTGATTAAAAATCAAAGATATTAAATCAAAGATATTAAAATCATAATTATATTCGTAAAGTGTGTAATATTTATTAAGCTACTAAATAAGAATTACAAATGTATCACATCAAATGATTCTAATTTCAAAATTAATATTAAACCTGCTCAGTTTATTTCATAGTTTTTAGTAAGAAAACGGATGCATCACTTTTGGAAGTATATTAGAACTCCACAACTTCTAAATATGAACAGTGAATTGAATCATTATTTATCTTCTTTCATCCTGAAGATGGAATCCTATTACTAGGCCGCGAAATCTTCTTGTCAAATTCCAATATAAAATCATTACCAATATAATTGGTTTAATAAGAACAGTGTCATTATTTCATTATTGTGCAACAACTTTATGTGCTCAGTGACGATATATATCAAATAGTAATAGTAATACATAAAAGTTGAAAGACAACTGATGTCAGCTACTGTGTTGCTTCTGAGGATGATATATCATGTCGATTTTGTCTTACATAGCATTTGGCTTCATACTTTGCTTGTGAAAGAAAACATACAATATATTTTGTTATATCACATTATTATCACATGTTATGTGTTTTGGAAAAAGTTTCAAGTATCATAGGATAAGTATCACTGGATCTATTTTTGTTGAAGAAGTTCGTTTAATCAACGAGGAGGGCTCCTGGCTTTTATTTGGTCCTGTGGTTGATTTTCATCGATACTGAAGTACTGTCTGTGACCACAATCACTAATGAAAGGATAATCGATAAATCCATATAATGAAATAATGTTGTTGAGAAGAATAATTTTTTGACATGTTTAAAGATGTCCTCAAAATATTCGAAAATTGAAAATTGAAAAAACATATAAAAATATATGCATATATATATATATAGAAGATTGTATACATCATTCAATTACATTATAAATAATATAAATATATAAATAGTGGGGAATACTATACATTCAAAGAAATGGACTCACAACTATTCAGGTATCAGAAATTTGTAATATCTTCCTATTTAAACGAGACGAGATTTAAATTGGTCATGGTAAATGACATTTATGCTATGAACAAATCAGAGATGATAAGTTTGGACTATTGTCAAAGTTCTAGTAATTAAAGATTTATAATATTTAAATCTATTATAATATTAAATCTTTTGATCTATTTGACTGGACATTAAGATAATTGTTGCATGTTCAACTTTGCAACAAAAGTATTTTATGTCATATGAAATGAGGCCAACTTATTTAATATTTGCATCAACTTTTGCATCAATCAGAAACATAATAAAAACTGCCACAAAACTGAATAATTTATTATTTCACTATTCACCTATTGATCAGATTATAGACTTGCCCTAAATATATTAGATATGTTTTTCTTTACTGATGAATTTGACAATATAATAATTCATGAAGAATGTTTAAACATCAACTCATTAATATGTCAAACAAAATTATTTCAATCTGATTCAATCAAATTATGAAAAAATGAAAATACTTGTAATCAGTATTGTTGATTTTATAATATTATTGAACAGTTAAAGTTTATATGATGTAATTAGTTTATTGATTCTTAAACTAATCGCAATGATTAATATCTTTAACTTTGCGGACAAACATTGATTGGTAATACCGATTAATAATAGATCATAAATTATTGAAAAAATATTTGGATCAATAAGAAAATTGCTAGACAGATATGTGAAAATTTGATATACGAAAGTGTTTTTCTGTTGTGAGATTAATAATATTTAATTGAAAAGTGTTGAATAATAAACAAAGATAAAGAATCTTCATAAACATTATCAAGATTCTGAACAAATTTTGTTTTAATAAAAAATTAAATAAATTTAATAAAAAATTTAAATAAAAAATTTCATGACTGTTTATAGTTGTATCTATAGCTAATGTTATTCAAGAAATGGAAAGATAATATTTTTAAATACTGTCAAGTTGTGATTATATAATAAAAATATAATTTAACAAGTGTGAATCAAATAGCTTTAAGGTGTTACTGTAATAATCTGTACTGTAATAAATATTTTGATAAAATAAAATAGTCAAGTCTAATCAAATGCATCTATAAATAAATTGTAATAATCAACTAATATTAATATTATATGTGTTATATGACTTATTATGTGATCAATTAAACTACAAAATGAATATTATTACTTGTTTTGTGAAGATTTCATAATTTTAATTTTATATTGTGACTTTGTGCTTTGTCAATGCTTCAAAATTCGAAACGATTATGAAATCAGAAAGAATATGAAGATAGAAGAAAACTTCAAGTTGGACAATCCCAAGATTGGAACTTTCTTGAAACTAAATACAAAACTAATTGATGTCAATAAGCTTTTATATAATATATAATAATAGTAATAATGGTGATAATTGGGCTAGGAATAGAAAGACTTTTAATATTAATATTTAAATTAATTTAGATTTATTTGAACATCATTAATGTAAATCATTTCAATAATTTGATTTATATTATTTAAAATAGTATATATGTAATATAGTATATTCTAGTCTGAAAATATGTGTATGATACTTAAAAATGAATCATTTTAACATTACTTAATTGAAAGTTAATACTATATATTGTTGAAATTTGTTAGATTTGAAAGTTTCCTCTGCATTAATATAAATTAAATATTTTATGAGATGCTTATTTAACGATCAAAAATGATAAATAATGCCTATTTTGATAATAATAATATAATGAATAATAAATTTATATTATTGTAATATATTATCATATCTTTTTATCATATATATCAATTATTATATTTATTAATCAATTATTATATCAATTATTATATTTCACAATTTCATGTGAAATATTGTGTTTTTAAATTGAGATTAAGATTTATTAAATAATTATACAATATTTATTATGTATATTAATATTATTTATTCATTATATAAAAAAAGAAATGTTTATGTGATATTCCCTTGATCAGATGACAAAGTATGATGTTAAAATAAAAATGTTTTTTACAAAAAAATATATCATAGTTTTTGCATAATGTGATACATATTTATTTTATATTATTATTATTTAAAAGAAAATATTTTTTGAGAATACTGAAATTTTTTACAACTTACAAATTTTAAAATTGATCTTGACATTCAGTTTTGTCATTTGATTATGGATTGATGAATGTATTGAGGAAAAAACCAGATAAATTTTCTATTCATTAAATTTTTTTTATACAAATTTTTATTAAATATAATAAAGTTAAAGATTTAGAATATTTATATTATATATTAAAAAATATACTTCAATAGCAAAGAAATAAAATAATTTCCATTCTGGTGAATTTTATAGAAAATATAATCGATATTTTACATGTTAATTTTATGATTTTAAAAAATACTTATTCATTATTCATATATTGTTCATGTATGTTTTTTTCCTTAAAAATTTTATAATATATCTTCTTCAAAAGTTTAAGATTAAAGAGAAAATTATAATAATGTAATAATGAAATATGTAATTATATTGAAACATGTTACATATATAAGAGTCTCAAAATTGTTGCAGAAATCAGTATAAAAAATTATTTATTTTATTAAACAAAAATAAAAACTAAAAAGACAAGTTTCGTCCATTTACATAGTTACATAAAACAAATATCAGGATATGAAAATATTTCCAATTAATTTTATATCTTCTATTCTTTATTTGGATTTTTTTTTCTAATTGATGGAATTGATGGAATTGTGTATATAAATTATGTAATTTTCGACATAAATTACGTAATGTATGTAATTTTAATTTCATTTCTATTTAATTTAACAGAAAGATTTTAATACAAGATTTTTGTTTTTTTTATTTATGATAATCTTTATATCCAAAAATTCGAAAAGCTTAAATTAATTAATTTACATATTTTCTTACTTTTTCCAACATTTTTTTTTTTATTTTCTATAACCAATTCTTAGCAAATATTTCGGATATTGTTGGAAATTGGAGATTATTTTCTGAACCAAAAGTCTACATTTGACATTATTTTGTAAGCATTAAATTGATTCAATTTGTTCGGCATTATCTCAAATATTACATGAAAGTTTACATAAAGTTACTTATGCAAGATTTCTTTCCATCTAAAATAATTTCGACATGTTTAAGAATTTTTATCTGATTTTCAAGATATTGAGAATAAAGAAAAATTATCATTAGGCTAATTCACTAAGATCTAAGATGAATTTATTATAAAAATCTCTCTTCATTTAAATAGATCAAGAATGTTGCAATATCTTAAGAAAGGTCACGAATCTTAGCACATATCTTGTGATTATTTTATTTGTGATTATATTATTATCTTATGATTATCTTATGATTATATATCTTATGATTATCTTGAGCAATACTCTCTCAACAGGAAAAAGATATAAGAAGGATATAAACAGAAAGTTAAAAATAAAAAAGTGAAATTAAAGAACTTTTATTCGAATAGCTGCTCATATAAAATTCGCATTTATTCCTGATTTAATAGACATATATAAAACATGACGTGAAATATGAATTTCTTCTACTAACTTGAATTAGATTATTTAGAATATATAATCGAAATAGAAATAAAAAATTGAAACAGTATATAATTTTTAAGATCAAAGAGATTAGAGACAATAATTAAATAAATAATTTCTGAGAATAGTTGGATATTATAAATGTTTTATCGACTTTTCTCAAACAGTTCAATTGTTGATATAAAAAAGGGATATTGAATTAACAAGAACATGTATTTGCTAAAAATAACACTAATTTTAAGTCAAGCAATAATTGATAAGAATTTAGCATATATAGAAATCTACATTATTACATCTAACAGAAAGTACTCTACAATTGAAAAGGAATGTTTATTATGATTCACTTATCTTTACAGCTGCAAATTCTCTATAATAGATCATAGAACAATGAAGGAATTCAAATTTGAAGATAATTAATAAAAGAAAATAAAAATTGAAACTCTTCAATTTAGAATATGATATAAAATAAAAAGAACGATTTAATGCTAATCTGCTGAAAACCTGTTTTACGACACACAAGAAAGAAGTTAATTCTCTTTTAACGGAGAATTACCGTTAAAAAATTAAAAATTAGATATCTCATCAAAATAATCGATAATATTTGCAAGATAAAATCGAATAAGAACCAGTTTTTTTTTAAATTTAAGAGATAATTAAACCTAATTTTTTAAATAATACAGTACAGATGACAACAATACAAGTTTAATAAAATTAAGAATAAAATAAAAAAGACAATCAACTCGAATAAAATCGGAAATTTACGATCTGAATAAATAGCATCAAAATAATTTTCGTCAATTTAAAAGAGAATCTATAGTATAAAATTTTAAGAAATTAAAATTACAATATTTAAGCAATATTTACGCTCGAACGTTTTCAATTTTTAAATGTATTTAGTAAATACATGATATTACTCAAGAAAATAAACATTTATTATATTAGAAAATATTCTGAATGCTCTTAGATATTTATTAGATATCGAAATATAAATATTTTATTTTGTAATGAGAGATATCAAGATATATCATGTACAAATATATCAAATGATCAAGAAAAGTTTTGTACCAAATGAAAATTATAATGGATAAAATTATAACAATATTTGAACAATAATTGAATAATATGAACAATAATCCAAGAGAAATGCGAGTTCATGATAAAATCAAAATGAAAATATATTAAAGAATATGATGAGTTATTTTATTGAAAAGACATGAAGAAGAAAGATATGATCTAAAAATTATGTGAAAACTTGCAAAAAATGTCAATTAAAGCTAACTATATTAAAATGAAACAATCTATAGTTCTTGATATATCTTTGAAAGGCTTTTGATACGAATATTGATTGTATCACTTTAAAATTTTGAGAATTTATTTGTTTATTGTAATACTCTTTAAATTTAAGCTTTTATTTAATCAAATTCCTCCGGATATTATTTGAACTTTTGTGATTTTATCAAACAGGTCTTCAGATAATTCACATATATTAGATTTAAAATCCTTTTACTCTTATTATCATTTTACCAATTGATTTTCTGATTATATGTATATTATTTTAACAATGAAATAAAAATCCATACATATTAACGTATTGTAAGGAAATGATAGTTCTAATTAATTATCTCAATTTCGAAATTTTTAAATATTCGATTAATACATGATGTTATAATTATTTTGTATAGAATATGCCATAGTTATATATTGTTATGAAAATGTCTGAAATTTTTTAGCTACAATTTTCATGAAGTTTGATTTGTTAAAATTGCTTTTTGGAATCTGTTGACAAATATAATTTTTAATAAATAACTACAATCTAGTTTTATATTTTAAAAAAAATAAAATAAGAATAAATTTTCTAAGTATATGAGATCTTATTAAGATTCTCCTAAATAGTTCTTAATCAAAATATATTATATAGGTAAAAGATAAATTTATTGTTTATCTTAATAATATGTTTTATATTTCAATAAACATACATAAAATAAAAACTATAGAATAAAATGTAAAGTAAATCTAATTAAAATTGTAACTAATATGTTACCAAAAACAATATTATATATCACATAATATTACTAAAATAAGAAGAATAAAATAAAGAAGAATAAAATAATAAATAATAAATAGAAAATAAGGAAAATATATATTATAAAATTATATTATAGATGTATTATAAGATGAATGCAAAACATCGAGTACGTAAAAAAAAACTGAAACTATATTATATTGAATTCTAATATTATGGAGCACTATAAAATCCCATAAATTATCAAAAAACAACATTATTGCGTCAAGCCGCTAAATTCGCCAATAAATAATAGAATAAGAATCTGCAGAAATTGTTATAATAATTTAAATGAAGATTTATAAGAATTTTATAAAGAATAAATCTGACAGTCAATACGTCAAGAATTTGGAATTCTTTGTGCAACGAGATGTTATATATGCAACATATGAATAGTACGTATTCTATTTATTTCATCGTGCGTAAGAAATAAATATTATTACATGATGGTAAAAAAAGAAATCTAATCACAGAAGATTTAGAAATTAATCGAGCAGAGTTTTTAACAGTAAAAGATGATAGTCGATAAAAGCACAGAAATTCCCTGCAATCTTAATAGCGCTTTTGTTCCTGTTCGACAATCGTGATGCTTGTGTTTTCGTTTATTGACATGATTCGAAGAATTAAAAATTGAAAGCGAGAAGCTTAATAGCGAAAAATTTTGAAAGCAATAATAATAATTAAAAAAGAAAATTCAACGTATCGTATCATTAATAGTAGATATATGTCCATCATTGCAATATCAAAATTAAAATATAATAATTAAAATAACTACTAAACTTATACTACAAATATGGAAACGTGATCATTTAAAAACAATTTTGGAAATAGAAAACTGTTTTTTATGTGATATACGTAAAAATGATATGCGAATGAATAGAACATAAATAGAATTATAAATATAAGTATTATAATATAATAGGGAATTAAAACGAAATCATTTGTTTTTTTATGAAAAAAAAATATCACAATTTGTACCAATATGGAGGCAAGCGTGGAACTTAAAATTAATTTATCATACTCATTAAAAATCTTCGTATTTTTCTTTTCCTAAATTGCTGACCATTCCACTCTAGGAAACGTTACTTCGAAGATTAAGTTACTTATGCCTTACAAATGAGAGTTTTTTAATATGATTTAATATACAAAAGAATAATACAGCAAGAATAATACGTGTTTGGAATACAAAAGCACTCGTGTCATCACAGGTAGACAGGCAAATATACATGTAATATCTCTGCATGAATATATACATAAAACAATAATACATTATTTAAGCTCAATGATTAAATATCGATATTGTTTCAAATAATGAAATAAATATATATATAGATATATAGAGAAATTAACTAAAATAAAAAATTATAGAACTCTGCTATATAAAAGAAACAATATTTATTAGTTTATGTTGGCTGTTGTGTGTTTTATCAAATATCAATTTGTAAATATAGAGCCGTTTCCATATGAATTTCGAAGTTTTTTGAAAATTGAGGCCGCCATTTTTATTTCCTTAATATTTTCAAGCATTGGTGCCCCAAGATCTTTGATCGGTTTATACTGAAGTTTATAACGGATCTTTTTGATTGGTAGTAGTTTGTTAGATTGTGGCGCTATCGCCAACAAAATTAGCTCCCTCTCTTTTTAATTTTTCCTTCATTTCGATTATCTCCAATAATTGTACTAATTTAGTTGAAGCAAAGCAAATATTCTGTCATTGTGAAAGACCTTTCTTTCTTCTTCAATCAAGCGATATTATCGATAATATTGAAGTATTTGATTCCTTCTTATCGCTAATTTTAAGCAAATAGGAAAAGTAATCCATACTTTAATCTTCTCTAAGTTGTCAATATACTCTGATTGAATGATATATAATGATAATATGGATGTGTGCTTTACTTGTCGAACTTAATTCTTCGATCGTCTTCTTTTTCGCTTTTTCGTTTTATTTTGTAAAATTAATTTAGAAATGAAATACTTATAGAAAGATTATAGGAAGAGAAGTCGATCCGGGAAAAAATGAAGCAAGATTGTATATATGAGAGAGAAGACCTGATTAAGTGAGTCTAAAAATATTTCCAATCATAGTCCATTCAATGCCATCGAGAAATGCATAGAGAATGCCATAGAGAATGTTCTTTTCGTCGTATGTCGTAATTTGGGAGAAAGATTTTTTTATAGAGATTGTCATCCTCATGATCAGTTGGTTAAAGCGAATTTCTTGAAAAACATAATCACAATATTGGAACTTGGATGCCCCAAACTCGTAATTAATAACAATTGAAGAGATAATACAACTTAACTTAATCTAATCTATATATATATATATATATATATATTTTATTTATTATGTATTCTTTATTATTTTTATTATTTTTCAATATTTATATATATAATGTTTCGTTTATCATAAATTTCTTAATATCTTCGATTTAAAAAATTATGTCAAGACAAAATTGTTTGAAATGACGAATACTTACTAATGACGAAAATTTTTTTTGATTCTTTATTCGATATTGATATCGAAATATTTTATTTTTTTATTAATTTAAAATCATATTTTATAACCACATTTTTGTTGATTCCATGAGCATTTTTGAGATTTAATGTTTGAATTTTATCATTCTCAAATTGTTCTTTTTTTTTTGTGGACGTGTAACAATTTTTATTATTCAAATTTTATCCAAATATTCTTGTAATCTAATAAGGACAAATTTTATATAATTTATTCATATTCACCTGTCATTATTATAATTCAAATGTAGATATTCCAGAAACAATGAAAATCAATTTCATGAAAATAAAATAATAAAATAAAAATGTAAGAATCTTAAAAAATTAAATCTGATATCGAGTAATCAAATAACAATTTTTTTTATGATCATTAACAAATCGACAGATTAATGCCAAAAAACTTTTTCATTTCATTAAAACACAGTTTACATCAGTTAGAACTTTTGAAATTTTAAACAGCATATAGATTAATCTGATAAATTACTATAATCGTCAAATTCATATTTAATTATTTAATTATATTTTATTCTTATTTTATTCTATTGTGTATATATTTTTATTTTATTTGTGTTTATGACACTGTTTTAAATGTTACCATCAATGTCTGACACTTCGATATAGAGCTACTTAGATATCATTTTAGATCACTTCTTATTTATTTACAAATTTTCTTCATTATGTGTATGTTTCAATTAATAAAATGAAAACAAATTAAAAAATCATAATAAAATGTATTATAGTTATATGTTAATTTAGAACTTCACATATTTATTTATAAAAATATAAATAAATAAGATTAGCTGAAATATTATAAATTTGAAAACATTTTTTAAATAATATAAATATATCATAAATAATATTTATCTTTTTTTCTTTAAATATACATTAAAAATAAATAATTATAACAATATTATATGATATAATATGATAAATAAATCGTTCAAATATTAATAATTAACGCTAGATATCTCTACAAATTATTTCGTTACGTTTAAAGAAAATCAAGTGATAGTATGTTGTAAAAATCTACGAAAATATGATTTTAATGTGAAATTATTGAATCAAAAAAAATTAACTAATTAATTAATCTGCACTAATAGCGAGATATAACACTTTCTCTTTTTGAATTCAATTTTTCTTGAAAATTTGAAATATTCTCTCTTTCTAAAATTCCGTTTGATTGCGACATTTCAAGAGTCATTGTCCACGATGTTGATGAATCTTTTGGATCCTTAAAATGACAGACGATGTTGATTATTCATTAGCTAACATAGTTTCATATATCGAGAAACTCTATATATTCCATTGCAAACCAATACATGCTACTTATATGTTGCATATGTTACATTTCGTAGCAAATTTGAAAAATTTTAGATTCCTAAAATATTATCAAGCTTCTATTTTCTTTTTGTAAATCTTCATTTAAATTGTTATAACATCTTTTGCAGATTTTTACTCTAATATATATACATTGGTGTATTTAATGACTTGACGCAGTAATGTTGCAGTAGGTTCGTATGCTTCGATCAAACTCCATCGATTGATCCAGAATATTATTTACTTTTCCCCTACTGTAAGAGATCTTGTAATTTCATCTTATGGAACTTTTTCGTTTTCCTTTTCTAATGTATCTTAATTCGTATAATTAATTAGTCATTTTTCTATTAGCTAATCGTTATACTGTAATTTCAAAATATTTTTCTACATATATTAAACATTTGTAAATTGTGAACAATTGAAATTCGTAAATCTATGCTATGGATTTTACAATTCCATAAATTGCACATTTTATATATAGTTCTTTCTTCATATACGACGTTCTTTTCGATAAGATTCTACGTAATATTCATCGAAATTATGATATATATAAAACTAAAATTATGATATATTTATGTTTCCTGATAATCCAGCGGATGAGATCCATCTATATTATTTTTTGATATGTTCTACAATTTAGTCTCGATAGCCTAATCAGTACAAATGTAAAGATATAAAACTGAAATAAAATTAAATTGTTAAATTGATCATTAATATTTTTAATTATTCATAAAATATTTCATATAATATTTATATATTTAATAACAAATATAATAATATAAATATAATAATACCGCAGTCATAAATAATTATCTACGAAATTATTAATAAATCATACATTTGTTATAAAACAAGAATTCTCGTTTTTTGCCGGAAATGTTAAAATTCCACACGTATTGCTAAATGAAATTTTGTAAAATTATTTAGTATAGAGGAGACTATCTCAATGATCTTGACTTTGATATATTAATAAACAATCTTCAAAAGATTTCAGCCGTTTCTTTTTTATTAAAAAATTACTAAAAACAATTTCAAAATTTCAAAAACAATAAATCGATAATGGATAGAAAATTATTATGATACATAATGATTTTCAATGACTATGCAAAAAGGGGAATTTAAGTAATTATTTAAATGATTTAATAGATATTAAATATTCAATATTCATTCATTTTAAAGAAATACGTTCATCAAAATTACATATTTTTTTTAAATAAAAATTCTGCATAGTTTGAATAATCACGAGTAGCAAAAAATTACATTGAATACCAAGTTTCTATTTCGTAGAATTCTTATAGATTTTTACATAAACTATTATCAATTTCATTGTAGCTTTTATAGATTGTAACTTTATTCATTACACAATAGATTAAATATGGAATGGGAATTCTTTTTGTTAGTGATAATATTATTAGTATATTAGTAATATACTAGTATGATATACTAGTATATCAATTTTTTTTGTTACATAATTAATAGTTTTACAGCTGTTTTATAGGATTATTTTGTTTTTTACTAGCATATTTTAATGCTAATTCGATGATTAATTATTTTTTTATTAGCTAATACAATTATGTGTTATCATTTCAAAATATTTTTCTATACATATTGGACAAATTACTATCTATCTATATCTATCTATATATAAATTGCATGTCTTTTAGCATGATATATAATATGTTATCTTCATATGTTATCTTTATATGTATCCTTCTTCTAGATAATATTCTGCATAATATTCATCGAAATTATGATAATATATAGAACATACAGAGTTTTTCAAATAGATCTATATAATAAATAGATAGATATTTACATTTCATATCAATATTAATATCAGTATTTTAAAATTTCATACGTATAAACATGAAGTTTGTTGATTTGTTATTATGTTGATTTTTTTCAAATTTTAATAAGCAATTCTAATAAATGGGCAAAAAGCATCTAAAAATAAAATTTTGCTAAAATTGATATTTAAAGAAAGCAGTTCTTGATCTCTTATGAAAATTACATTTCTGAATAATCTCCAAGAGATTTGAGTTATCGCTCATTTTTTATGAAGAACTAATTAACGAAAAATTTTACATCATAAATTGAAAATATTTCGATATTTTAATTTCATAAAAGCAAAATAAAAATTTTCTTATTATTTTATTTTGTTCAATATCATTAAAAATTCATTTTACTCGTTCTCTATTGTTTTCTTTTTATCTATCTCATTATTTAAGAAAAAATTAAAATACATAATATGAAATGATAATTATATGTTATATGTTACAAATTTGTCCAATCGATTGTATGTCTATTATTTGATTTTAATTTATTCATTTGTTTCATTGTAATTGCATTGATAATTGCATTGTATATATTATACATTCGAAATGATCTTTCCAGACACTTTCAATTTTTTACAAATCACACTTCTAATTCTGCTAAATTCATTTTTTTTTTTTTCTCGTGAAGATTTGACTCTTATAGATAAGGCCACAATCGGGAATTCAAAAGGCAAATCAACCTCAATCTATCACGATGACAATAGCGATCTTCAACATTCTTGTAGATCATATCTATCTGTCAATATTAGAGTTGATTCGACTATTGATAATTTGTCTTATATTGTCTATGTTTCGAGAGAACGGCAAGATATCATTTCAAACGAAAATAACTCATCACACGGAATTTCACGGAATTTCGCAATTGCCTTTATAATTGCAATCAATGCAGATTTTAAGCAACAATTTCTATGAATAATTGGTCAAAACAGAAATACTAAATTACTGACAACGAGTAGTTTACTATAAACAGAACTGATCGCATCTTTAAATAATCTTAATACATTCGACTGTAGCTCGCATTACAATATGCAGAGATCTTAACCTTCAAAAGTGATGCACTTTAGCAAAAAAATGATAGAAAGCAAAAAAATCAATAATATAGTTCGACAACATAATACGTTTAATTAATAAAATAATAAAATCCGTTGCTGAACTTTAAGGGATGCTCGCATTATGCTATCTAAATAAAAGAAAAAGTCTAGTTTTATCTTATACTAATTAGTTTTATAATTAGTAGACTCGAAAAATTTTCAAATACTTGTATTCTACTGCCTTCCTGTTGAAATGCAATCTTGATTGTTAGTTATCTCTATTGTATATTTGACAATTATCTATTATTTTCTTTTGAATATTGTCGATTCTCTCCATTTCAGATTGATTATAAAAATTGAAATCAAAGAAAGATATATCTAAAATTGTGTTTTTTAATTGTGACAACATTGGAACATCGTTAATAATCAAATACTATCTTTATTGATGAATATACATATGCTTGACAATTATATGTTATTTTTTTTTTAATATTCTTTTGAATATCTAATTTCTCCGTTTCAGATTGATTATAAAAATTAAAATTAAAGAAAGATGTACCTAAAATTGTGTTTTCTAATTGTGACAACATTGGAACGTCGTTAATAATAGTCAAATACTATCTTTGTTGAGGAATATATGCTTGACAATTATCTATTATTTTTTTTTGAATATTGTTGTTTCAGATTGATTATAAAAATTAATATCGAAGAAAGATGAATCTAAAATTGTATTTTCTAATTGTGACAACATTGAGACATCGTCAATAATCAAATTCTATCATTGTTGACAAATACATGTTTGAGAATTATCTGTTTTTTTCTTTTGGATATTGTCGATTCTTTTTGTTTTAGATTCATCATAAAGATTGAAATCAAAGAAAGATGTACTTAAAATTGTGTTTTCTAATTGTGACAGCATTGGAACATCGTTAAATACTATCTTTGTTGACGAATATATGCTTGACAATTATCTGTTCTTTTTTTTTGAATATTGTTTCAGATTGATTATAAAAATTAATATCGAACAAAAATGCACCTAAAATTATGTTCTCTAATTGTGACAACATTGAGACATCATCAACAGTCAAATTCTATCTTTTTTAACAAATATATGTTTGAGAATTATTTGTTTTTTTTTTTTTTTGAATATTTTTGACTCTATCCGTATTAAGTTGATTATAAAGATTGAAATCAATGAACAATATATCTAAAATTGTGTTTTCTAATTGTTGAAACATCGTTAATAATCTAATGCTATCTTTATTGACAAATATATGTTTGACATTTATCTGTTTTTTTCTTTTGAATATTGTCGATTCTTTTAGATTTATTATAAAGATTGAAATCAATGAACAATGTATCTAAAATTGTGTTTTCTAATTGTGACAACACTGGAACATCGTCAACAGTCAAATTCTATCTCTGTTGATAAATATATGTTTGACAAATATCTGTTTTTTTAAATATTGAATATTTAATTATTTGTTATTTGAATATTATCGATTCTTTCCGTTTTAAATTGTTTATAAAGATTGAAATCAAAGAAATATGTACTTAAAATTGTGTTTTCTAATTGTGACAACATTGGTACATCGTTAATAGTCAAATGCTGTCTTTATTGACGAATATATGCTTGACAATTATCTGTTATTTTCTTTTGAATATTGTTGTTTCAGATTGATTATAAAAATTGATATCGAAGAAAAATGTACCTAAATTGTGTTTTCTAATTGTGACAACATTGGAACATTGTTAATAAAATCAAATACTATCTTTGTTGACGAATATACATATGCTTGACAATTATATGTTATTTTCTTTTGAATATTGTCATTTCAGATTGATTATAAAAATTAATATCGAAGAAAGATGCACCTAAAATTGTGTTTCTTAATTGTGATAACATTGGAACATCGTCAACAGTCAAATTCTATCTCTATTGACAAATGTATGTTTAACAATTATCTGTTTTTTTTTTTTTTTTGAATATTGTCGATTTTCTCCATTTCAGATTAAATATAAACATGGATTGATATCAGAGAAAGATATACCTAAAATTGTGTTTTCTAATTGTTACAGCATTGGTGCATCGTCAACAATGAAATGTTTGTTATCAAATGTTTGATCATTATTTGTTTTTTTCTTTTGTCGACTTTTTCCATATTAGGTTGATTATAAAGATTGAAATCAACGAACGATGCACCTAAAATTATGTTTTCTAATTGTGACAACACTGGAACATCGTTAATAGTCAAATTTTATCTCTGTTGAATAATATATATTCAACAATTATCTGTTTTTTTCTTTTGAATATTGTCGATTCTTTTTGTTTTAGGTTGATTATAAAGATTGAAATCAAAGAAATATGTATCTAAAATTGTGTTTTCTAATTGTGACAACATTGGTACATCGTTAATAGTCAAATGCTATCTTTGTTGACAAATGTATATATAGTTTTATCTTTTTTCTTTCCTTTCAAATATTGTCAATTCTCTCCGTTTCAGTTTGATTATAAAGATTATAAAGATTATAAGAATTGAAATCAAAGAAAAATATATTAAAAATTGTTTCTTAATTGTGACAATACTGGAATCGTTAACATACCAAATTTTTTGTTTTATATATTAAATAAGTAAGAATTTTCACAAAGTTTAATGATTTTATGTTTAATTTATTATATAAAATATATTAAACTTATTATTATTAACTAAATAATATTAAATAAAAAACTTATTTACTTAAATATAAAATTTATTTTTATTTAATTGTTTATTATAATATCTTAATGATCTAAATGTTTTCAATAATTATTAATTAGGCTTTTATAGATTGTAACTCTATTTTTTATGCGAAAGATTGGATGTGCAGTGGGAATTTTTAGTAGTAATGTTACCATCATATCATCCTAATATATATCATTCTCTTTTGTTACATAATTAATATATTATATACATAGTTCTTTCTTCATATATGATATGCTGTTCTCCTTCAAGATAATATTTTGTATAATATTTATCGAAATTATGAGAAGATACAGGACAGAATTTTTCAAATAAATCTAATGTTATGTGTTACTATTATAATATTTTAATAATTTCACAAGTATAAACATGAAGTTTATTTTATGATTTATTATTATGTTAATTTTTTCAAAAGCTATTCTAACAAATGAGAAATTAATAAATGCTATTAACAAATAAAATTTTACTAAAATTGATATTTAGAGGAAATAACTCTTATATTTATCTCTTATGAAATTACTTTTTTGAATAATCTCCAAGAGATTTGAATCGTCGTTCATTTTTTGTGAAAAAGTAATTAATAAAAAATTTTACATCGTAAATTAAAAATGTTTCGATATTTCAATTTCATAAAAGCAAAATAAAGATATTTTTTATTATTTTATTTTGTTCAATATTATCAAAAACTTATTATTCTTTAATTTTTCGTTCTCTATTGTTTTTCTTTTTATCTACTTCAATATTTAAAAAAATTTAAATAAATAATATAAAATAATAATTATTTATTATATGTTACAAATCCAATCGATTCTATGTCTAATATTTGATTCTAATTTATTCATTTGTGTTATAGTAATTATACATTCGGAATGGACTTCCATTCTTCTACAGTTCACACACTTTAAATTCTAGTTTTCACGAAGATTCGACCCTTATTATAACTTTAAAATTGCATATTGTTCTTTATTATTTTATAATTCTGTAATATGATTTTATGCTATGAAATAAGTGATTTTTGGAACTATTAATTAATATTGATTAGTAGATTTTAAATTGCTACAAATGACTTTTCTTTCACACAAAAAAATTCCATAAAAAATCAAAATTTTAATTTGATAATTTCATGTAAATGCATATTGAGAATCCAGAAAATTTTGAAACAATCAAATTGAAACACAGTTATGTAACATATTGAAAATCAATGTTATATATAAACATTTTTAAAGTTATTATTAAATTTTTATTTTAATTTTGATTCATATTGGATACTCAATATATTATTATTACGAACATTATCTTCATTAATATTAACGCATTACGCATTAAAATAAAATACTTTATTTTTACTTCCAAAATAATATAATTTTTCATGAAAAAGAAAAAATGCTGTTATGCATTTTCAATCATTAGGAAGTTTGAGACTTATTCTGTTTTATTTTAAACATATTCAGTCTTATAAAAACCTTTTTTTTAGTATCTCTCAGTGATCACCATAACATTAACATTATATCAAAAGTTGGGACAAGATATATACACTTATATTTCAATATTTCATTGTGGTTACTAAACCTGTTTCTAAAATGGAAATGTCCATCATTTTTTCTCTGGAAATTATTTCCTTCCCTTTCTATTTTGTCATTATTTCCAAAATCTTTCAATGTTACAACGCAAGAGAATCTCTTAAATATTTTTTCCTTAGATTTCGTCTTAGTTATCAGATTATCGAGATTTTTGCCAATACTCAATGAGAAGTTGTTCCTCGGCCTACACTATTTAAAACAGTGGAAAATCTACATTATCTGGAGCATTATAATACGCATTACTCGAATTTTTATCAATCTCCTTTTTATATATAATGCATGTTAAAAATATGCATAAACATTTGTAATAAAGCAATTAAAGTAAAATAATCAGTATATGTTTTATATATGTTTTATATTTAAAGTCGATAATTTAAATTTTGAAAAATTTATTTTGCTATCTAAAACTTTATGAATTGTTAATGACATCGGATACCATGGATATTTTTACTAAGTATATAATCTGTTTCAAAACAAAATTTTTCAAATTTTTCTAAATTAATTATATATTAATAGGATATATTAGTTCAAATTATTATATTATGAAATACTGAGATATCTATTTATCTGTTATTTCACTTAATATTTTTGTATTTTAAAAATCTCTATATTTGCGTCATTTGAATTGCCACTATTTTTTTATTGATATTCATGTTAAGTACTCTTAAAATCATTGAATTTCTCTTTTTCTAACAATTATCTTTTTTTTATTTACTTTTTGTCTTATTTGCCATTTTCTTTAATTACAATTACAATTTTCAATTTTACAATCTTAATTACAATTTTTTACAATACATGTGATATTTATTCAAGAAATTTAATAAAAACATGTAGGGAGATTATACTTATTATACTATTTTTTTTTTATTTAAATTCTTCTGTTTGAAAATTCTATATTTTATTAAGATCTTACACCATAAATTGAACGATCGAAATAATCGATCGAAATCGATATTCTTTGAAAATATTTTTGATATAATTTAATAATCTTCAAAATCTTATAGAATAATGTATAGAATCTTATTGCTTATTAAAAATCTTGTGTTATAAAAGTGTTCTAGAAAAAAAAAGTATCATTTGTAATAATACTTTTTAATTTTTCTAAATCTTATACTAATATACGAAATTATTATATATTATATTATAATTATTTATATCCATTTATTACCATCAAAACAATAATTGAATTTTATTTTCAATAACATCTTTGTTATTTGAAATTATATTGTTAATCACTTCTATTTATAATAATATGATTTTCTTATACTTTACAAGATTGTCTAATTGAATTTGAACTGCAATAATTCTAGGTGGTCTATATTATTTTTTTGATTCTAAAATAATATCATATTTTGAGTATATATTGTTAACATCTTCTTTTATTTTTCAGTCTCATATACTCGTCCTGCTTCTTCTATTTACAGTAATATATTGACGACTAAGTTTCTTATGTGCAAATCAAGATAAATGATTATCCTTATAATATTATTGGAAATAAAATTTGGCCTTATAGGGTCCTTCATTTTTTGTTATTCTAGCAGTGTTTGAAAACGCTTGTTTTTTAAAAATTTCTCTTAGATTTGTGAAAGATTATGAAAATATCCAATCAGTCAGAAACGGTTTTTTAGCCAAACTATCGGCTGTTTTTTACTCCAAATCCCTATGTGAGAAAATCCAATAAAATGTCTATCAGAGTTATCATAAAAAAATTGATTGTATTTTCTTTTTGTGAATGTAACTATTGGTTCTAACATCAAATTTGATTGTTTGTAAACTTTATAAAGCACTGAAAAAATCCGTAAAAATGAGAAAGCTGCTTATATTATTATCATATAAAAATACAAAAGTTTTGTCAAGTAAATAAACCTGGTTCTTGTTGGAAGAAAATTATTTCACTTTTTTTTTTTTACTTGTTCTTTTACGTATTGTCATTTGTTATAGTATGTACTAGTACTAGGAACAATTTTTCATTTAATTTTTCGAAATATATCAATGCTTTCCGTTTTTTTGATCTGGATGATTTGTCTTCATATACGAGGATATTTTATATGTGTGGAAAAATTAACAATATATATTTGCATATTTTTCAATAAATATGAAATATTTAAAATTTTTCTAATCATGTATTTTTTAATTATATTTTACTCTAAATGTTTTTAATGTTAAATAAAAACATTTCCATTTCTTATTTAAATCATTGCAATCGAATCATTTCTTTAATTGATATTTTGTAATTTTCAGATATATTAATTTTTTCCATTTCATTAAGAAATAAAAGAAAAAACAGCAATTATTTTTTTATTTAATTATTTTCATTTTGTTATACATGGAAGAGATCTTCATTTTTGAAATAATACTAAAATATTTGAAATAATCTAATTTAAATAAAAATAAATATAAAAAAAAATTGTTTTTGAATGAAATCGTTTGTTATGTAATAAAGAAATAAAACATATTTAAAAATCTTTTCAACATTAGTATATAAAATTTTTTTTTTTTTTACATTTATTTTTACAACCAATAATTTTGATAAATAAAATACAGATATATATCATATATATCATATACATAGCATTCATGTACTCTTTTTTTTTCCCTTTAATTTATTTCAGATTAAATCATAGACTTTGTTTTTTTTTGAATTTTGTAGACATTCTGTTTGATATTAAATAAATTGATAGGCAATGATTTGGGATGTGCAAATTTCATTTAATTATTTCATATGCAGATCTTTATAAAGAGTATAATTTTTGATAAACCAAAGTGTGGCTGTTCTGAATATTTTGTTGTGTCAAATTATGTCAATACTAGATTTTTTTTACACAGCTTCACAGTTGGATCCCATAAATCCAGATCATATTATTGTTACTTTATAGAATAGTAATTTATTGGAATAATAAGAATAATTTGTAATTAATTTTTTTTAATCTATTTACTTTTTTTGACTGATAAAAAGATTTTCAAATAAATCTTTTGTTCAAGTGTGTTCTTAATTATTTCACTTTATTAGATGTGGATATGTTCTCATTGTAAATTATAATTTGTATATTCATTGATTTCCATCTAAGAAAAATTGGTATATTTGATATAATATAGATTCTAATATATCTTAGGAAACATCTGTTTGTATTTTTTCTATGATTTCATTGTTTTTTTTTCATTTAACTCTAAAGTAGAACCAATCAGATAAGTAGGATTATAATAATTGTATGATAAAGATTTTACTTTATATAATAGATACTATAGATGCATAATATATACGATCAAAAGCTTAACCACATCTCTATTGCATCATTATGTATTTATATATGTGTATATTTTTATGTATTTGTTTTTATGTTCAAAGTTTTTTTATTAAATTTAAACTTATTCAAATTGTTCAAATTGTTATTATTTATAATGAGTTATAATGAGCAATTTTTTTGGTATTAGTTTTTCCAGCAGTTTAAATAATATGAGCAGAGGTTGTAGTTTTTATGAAGCTATTTCTTGTTGTTTAAATACTAATACTATTTCCATTATATATGAAGATATTGTAGTTTAATAATTGCATTTGAGTCTATAACAACTATAATCTTTTCGAGTAATTCTTGTAGCAGCTTAACTATTATTCATAGTCTGTCTTTTTATCTTTTTAGATAGATCTCTATATTAATTTTTATTGATATTTTTGGAACTGTTACATTATTCCTCATCTATATATGAAACAGTTTCTTTTTCAACTTTATATAAAGTAAAACAAAAATTGATTTATCTATTTCATCATCAAATAAGAATTTTTTTATATTGTCTTTATTTCTGTAAGACCAATAATATTTATTAATTATAATGTTATTTGCTAATTCAATCTTCTCACAATTATTATTTATTGAAGATTCTTTCTTATCATATTATATTTTTATCATTATAATTTTAAATATCAATTAAAATATTTATGATTTTACTGAATTTATATTCAGTGATTATAAATTAAATATTTTATTGTTACGAATTATTAGTTACGAAATAAATACAAAATAAATAATAAATAAACATATAACTATAAAATATTTAAAATAATTTATTATTTATTATTTAAAATATTTAAATTTTATAAAAATTTTATAAGAAATTAATAATGAATGAAGAAATTGTTTTATTTTCAATTCATTCTTATCTTATTATACTCATAACATATTTGTCACTAATATAAAATGGGTTTATAAGACTACAATCAAAGTGTAAACTGTATAGAAGAGATAAATGAAATCAAAAATTTTATTCCATGAATTTATAATAGAAGATTATTCAATACAAATTATTTCGACAATAATAATATGTTGTTTTAAAATGATACAAAAAGTTTTTGTGATTATATTTTGTGAAGTAGCAAATATTATTATGAATATTTAAAATTAAATGTTTTTTTCTGTCATGAATGCTATGAATATTTGAAAATAAAAGAACTCTTTTTAAAGCTATTACATACATTTTTCAAACAAAAAACAAATCAACGTACAAAAATAAATATATCGAACATATAAATCCTTTAAAATGTAAAAATCAAAATTCCAAAATTTATTTGTAATAATTTGTTAATAGAGATATAATATTTATAAAAAAAAATATTTAAGAAAATATTTTAACATTTAATAAAATAATATAAAAAATAGATTATTTTTAAAAGTACTATTTAAATTTACTCGTCAAAAAATATGATGAGTCTTTTTCTTCTAAATAGCTATTCATGAATTCGAGCATTTATTTTTAAAAATTCGCAAAAATTTTATTGTAAGATATTGTGTTTGAAACTTATAAACTCTTATTAACAATTGTGTAAGTTATCATGCTCAATATCTGTTATTTTTAAATTTAATCTTATCTTTTTGTATGAATTTACCTAAAATTTAAAATATTATTAATAATTCGGTATTTGTGATTATCATGAATTAAAATTTTTATTTCGATGATTTTTCTTACATCATTTATTAATTTTTCTGAATAAATTTTCTGAATTTTCTGAATGTATATCCATCGTTCATTTTTTTTTTTAATAATTTTAATATATTCGTGTATTTCATTTGGAATGTAATATTTAAATATAAATTATTAAGGAACTAGCATTACAAAATTTTTTCTTTTCATGATTTTACTGATTATCTCTTCATATTTTTGAAGCAGTAGATTGGTTAAAAATAATAGTATCTTGATAAATCTATCGATACTATCGACATTCGTTATTGATAAAATACACAATGTTACAATAATTGAAAGCAGTTACGTGACATGATTGAACGTAAATTTATATTATCGTAAAATATATTTTATTATCAATGTTTTAAAAGAAACTAATTTTACGAGTTTCATCCATGTAATTTCATCAATCCTAGGAATATTTCTTCATTTTCTCATGATTTGTATGCTTCGATTGATACGTGAGTGCGAGAAAAAAGTCACTTTTTTTTAATTTCAAGTTTCGTTGTAGCATACATTTGTTTTATTTTCTTTCTCATCTATAAAGAAGAAAAGGAAAAACATTGTCTTGATATGATTGTAGTTAACAAATCATTCATTTTATCGTCGAAAACTTGATTAATCTAATATGATTTTATTTCTGCATTTTAGCTTTATTAAAATTATATTGTTTTCATTTAAAGCATCCACTATAGAATTACTTCATTATTTTTTCCATTAAGTAGCATATATCGAAAGAAAATTGCTCGAAAAATTTAAATATCGAAATTGTCTTGGTGTGCATTTTTCTGGTTTATAAACGTATATATTCTCGAGTTTATATTTATATTATATTTGGTATAATATTGTGAAGTAGTATTATATTACGGCTTTCTAAAAAATGCTTCATGGAATATATATGTGTAAAAGATTTCGATTATAGACATTATATTTTCGTTGCAATAATAACAATTTTCTATCGTTTCTGCAACGTAATACTTATCATATGCATTGACTATAACTAATTGCAAATTACTTTTGGGTTTTTTTTACGCTGATAATATCACGGGTTTTGCTAAATTTGAATTTTTCTGACGTGATTTTCGTAATCATTGAATATTTTAATTATTTTTTTAGAATATCATCAAATCCAATAGAATAATGAGATTTGAGCACGATATTAAATGTATAAAAATCTGTCATAAAAATCCATCATTTCCAAACTTACGGAATTGTTTAACGTTTTTCGGTTTCTATTTCGGTTAGAATTTTAATATTGTAATTATTTTGATGAATAATGTCTAGTAATGTTTCATGTCTAGTGTTAACGATATGCTCTAGGAATTTTATTTTGATCGTGAATATGCATCTTATCTATTTTATAACTATAACTATCTGTTTAGATGTAGAAATGTTGGCCTACTTTTTGTGTTTCTCTTTATTTTTTCAAATATGTCATTAGAGATATGCATAATAAATAGGACTTCGAAATATAATATAAAATTAAATTTTTTATTCAATTTCATTAATTTGAATGTATATAAGTACGTATTCAAATAATTCAAAAAATATCGGTTTTCGATATGTCACTAAAATTAACATGATTTATTATCAATTAATAATATATTCTTATATGATCATTTTTCCTCATGAGTGTTGTCTATATGATTTTTATATAAACATTTATATGTGATATAGAGCATCATTTAGGGAACGATAATGTTCAAATAAGATTGTCGCATAATGATTCAATTTAATTGATTAAAATTAAAAATAATTTTAATATAAATTTGCCTTTTTCGATAAAATATAATCATAAATAATAATACGTAATAATAATTAATTATATTATTACGAACGTTGACAGCCATATCATGTGGGACATCATGGCCAATATGAATCATGATATCCAGAAATTAAAACGTCATTGATATCCCGAGCAAATACTATATCGTTTTACAACGAAATATAGTGTAATAATTATAAATAAATTGAATGTTGAAATATAAAAATTTGGAAATAAATAAATGTAATTTGAAAAATGGAATACAAGAATATATTACATAATACTAAATTTAATATAAAATATAAATAATTATTTATATTTATATGAAAAATTGTATATTTATATATAATAAATTGTATTAAGTTTTATATAATAATAACACATAATAATAAATTTGAAGATATAGAAATAAATAATTACATATTCGATCGTCAATATGGTTATCGTTATTCGATCCATCAAGTGCAGAAATCAAGATTAATCTCAAACGACATGGAATATTTGTTTCTTCTTAATAATATTATCTCAATATCTGATGATGAATCAACAATAATCAACTAATAATGAATAATTAAACATGTATAATATTTAAGATATATAGAATATTTAAAATAATTTTTTAAAAATATTTGTTTAATTTTTTTTAAATATCTTCTAAACCAATAAATTATTAAATTTAATGATAAAAAAAATACTTACGAGTAGTTTCAAAATTGGAATCTGAAATGGTATTTGAATTAATTAAATCAAAATCTTTATCTGAAAATTGTTTCTAATCAAATTTTTCTTCTTCTTTCTTAGCATTAATGATTCCATTATAAGAATCTTTTTTTTATGGCAGAAGTATTTCTATAATTTTTTTAAAAAATAGTTTTGTTTTTATTTTTATGCTTCTTGTCTCACATTAGCTAAGAAGGAATCTGATGTTAAAAGTAATCTATTAATCATGATCAGATTAAATATATCTTTGTAAAATTTCTTTGAATTTTTCTGGTATAATCGTAAATGTTTATTGCCTGCTTCAACTTCTTCTAATAATTGATTAATAGGAATTACGGTATATATATATATATATAAAAATATGCAATCAAATTTACTGTCATACATACAAATTTGTACCAACTATAACTTGTATAAAATTTATATATAATTTTTGCAATAATTAATGTATATTCTTCTATAAATATAAAATTTTTTTATATTTATTTTATGTTTCTCACAAAATTATTTTTAAAATCATTTTTAAATGTTATATAAAATCTCAGTTTTTATAATTCATTATCCGAGATAAAAAATCTTCTACTGGTGTTGATATCTTTCTTTAAAACCCGGTTTTAGAATAGCAACATATATAACAACGTATATAAATCCAATTTACTTGCGAATTCTTTTTGAATTTCAATAATTTCTTTTTTTACATTTATTTTTTAATAGATATCTTATAAGATAAATGAATGTAAAATAATTAAAATAAATAATATTTACGTGTAAATAAAAAAACTGATTATCTCCATTTTTGATAAATTATTGATAAATATATTAATTTGATTTTCATTACAAATATAACATTTTCTTATAAATAAAATATTCGTGATGGCATTATATTTTATTGTATTATCAAATATTTTATTATTGATAAAATCATTATGTCACAAATTACAAAGTTTTTTTCTCATGATGGATTATTTCTTAGATTTAAATCATATGTATACTCGATTTCATTTATGATTATATTAATTGTTTCTTTTACGAATCTAATTCTAATTGGATAGCAGTATTGACGAAAGATTTTTCCATAAAAATTATCAAAAGAAATGTGTTTGAAATATAATTTAATTGAAAAGGAACAAATGAACATTGAATTGAATTCATTTGATTTAATAATTCTCGAAGATTTATTTGAGTCAATATTATTTTATATGATTATTTTTCCAGATAACGATTCATTTTTTTCTTTATTAAAAAGAAATTGTAGACGAATGTAATTTTTATGAGGATGATAATTAATATTTCAAAAGATTAACAACAAATATCGATAGAACGGTGATAATTTTTCACTATTTTTATACTTTAACATTTTTCATGTAAATCTGCTTAAATAAACAGTTTTATATTTTTTGGTTCTTTTAAAAGAACAAATGATCTCTTTAAATAATATTAAATTATTTTTTTTTCTCGAAGATTACAATTTCATTTCATCTATGAAGTTATATCTATGTTAGCTCGAAGCTTTATCATTATTCTTTTCATTGTTCTTCTTATATATTTATGTTACATCTAAACTTAAAATAAACAGTTTATATACTGTATATTATATATTATATACATTGAAAGAAAAAGAAAGTACTTTAAGAAAAAAAATATGTTTAAATATAATTATATTTATATTGTAATTATTATGATGTATACAAAATAAAATAGAAATATCCATTAACTGAAGATTTCTGAGATAATTTTAAGCAACATTTTTCTTTCTTTGTAAAAGATTTTATTAACGAATTAATATAAAACAAAATGACCAATTACAAAATGCCTTCGATCCGCGACAATAGCGTTGGCTAACGTGCTGCTAACAAATAAATCCAAACAATAAATTTCGATAAAAGTATGTTAAATATAGCAAATATTTTTTTATCATTATTAATGAACAAGCTAATTAATTGTTATTAATATGAAATGATTAAATCGAATTTATTCGTCAAAGTATGTGTATAAAAAAAAGATAATATATAAAACTTTTCTAATAAATAAGTGATCGATAATACATATTGAAAAAAAGAAATAAATTATACGTTATAGTATATATTAAAAAAATAATTGATCAAGTAAAATAAATCACTCATCAAAAATTTCATTCGAATTTTGAAATCGTTCATCTTCATTTCAATATCCTTTCTAACATTAACGAATCAATTTTTTTGCCACTTTATATGATATGATATGTCTCTAAAATCATTTCATCTAAATAGGCCCGGACATTTCTGGCGTTTATATTGGGATTGTTGCTTTATTATATTGAAAGATCATTGTTGAGTTTATATATATAAAGATGCGACTCATATTTATGTGTGAATTAAATGTCGCTGAATATCGCTGATCACTGTTTTATCTATTCCTCTTTTTATGTCGTGCGACTCGAAGTAGTGAACCTCAGATAGAACAGACATCGGCACAACCCATCTATATAACATAGTTATTCCTATTTCCTTTATTAGATATATTTTTTCTTGATATTATTTTTAATCAAATCGTTTCATACTTATTCCTTAATAATAATAATAATAATCTTTCGAATCTTTAATAGAATTTCATCCAACAAACTCAAAAAAATATCTTCTAGAAATATTTTATATAACTATCCTATCGGAAAGTATGCATAGCCCAATGACAAAATCATTATAAATGCCGGTCCATAAAGTAATAAATCAATTTGTGCCGACCTGTGAATGAAGCACAAATACGCATTATGATTATTATAGATTATTATCCTTTTCTCTACATTTGTCTATATATATAATATATTTGCAGAAAGAATTCCATTTTCGAATATTAAGTCTGTTGAACAATAATTTTAGAAATTATACTTTCACCTGCATATATTTGTACTCGTACAATTCATATTTTTTGAGAATGCGATGCATTATCATTCGATTAACATTAGAATAAAATGAAAACATTTATTATTAAATAAATATTTTTTATATTAATTAATTATGTTATCTTGAGACTTATCTTAGGCGATAACTAATGTTGCAAATAGTAACAGTAGCGTCCGTTCTTGTTAAAATAAATTTCAATCTATTAATTTATATTAATAAATATTCTCGAAATTTTATATTACAAATTTTAGTGACTTTTCGTTAGTCATTGGACCAATATCTAAAATATAGTATTCCATATTTGTTTCTTTATTGGACAAAATTTTCTAATCAAATCTTATAAGTTGAACAATTGTTATCATTTTATTTCCAATCAATAAAAACAATTAAATAATCATTCATTATTTTGATTTCCAAATAATTCATTATTTTATCATTATTTTGTTAATTATTTACGACTAGTGATATTATTCTTTCTATCGTATGTCTTTTTATCATTGTAAAAGACTTTAATGTAGTAAATACTTTACTTCAGTAATAACATATATAATATATATACATATTAATAATAATCGAAAAGCGATTACAATAATTAATAATAATAATAATTGATAGCATCATTCAAGTAAGAAAAAATTTTATTTGAAATCTGTACAATAATTTATAATATATATTTATGATATATATTTTTTCATTTAATAGATAAATTGATGCAAAATAAATAAATTTTTTCTTGAACTAATTTTTTATATTTTTCAGTTTTCTTTATTATATTATAAATAAAATTGGAAGAAATAATTCTTCTTTTATTAATATCATTTTATAATGATAACAGAGTTAATAAATTGATATCACTATGTTATACATTAGAAAAATTCTTTATTTTTTAAGCGATATTTATTTATAAAAATAAAAATAAATAGAAAAATGTATATAAAAAATATTAGTGAACGATCAAACAAAAATATATATATTTGAATTTTTCTTCAAAATTATTATATAAAATTATTAAAATATACATCTTATATATATGAACTACAATATACATTGTTCATTGCTGGAAAGAAGGAATGCGAATCTGATTTATCAAATCAGAGTAGTGGAAGAAAGACCTATTTTCATACGAATTTTTGCTTACATTTTTTAATGTTAATATATAGATATATAATTCGATTTCATTACAGAGGAAAGCGATAAAATCTACTAAAATAATCTGAATGTCAATATATTAACGTAGATATAGAAGTCAAAATATTTTTATACATATCAATATAATATAAACATTTTTTATTTCTTATAGTGTATATTAATTATGATTTTATGATAACAGTAGTTTAATTTATAACTATAGTTTAATATAATGATAAATAATTTGAAAATATAATTTGAAAACATAATTTATAAATAAATTAATATATTATAAAATAAATATTTAATGATATATATCGCACAATATATTATAAATATGGAAAATGTAATGATTTAATAATATATAATTACTATATAATATAATACAATAAAACAAAGATAGAATACAATATAACATAATAATAAAACTTCGGTTGTTGAAATTAATATAACATAATTCTAAATCAAAAATGCTATTCGGAAATTAATTTATTCGAAATGAGAATTGTTCGACAATTAAGATTCTATTATAATATCTATATAATAAAAAAAATTCCTATCTTGATGCCATTATCTTCGAATTATTATATAAAATAATTTATTTAGGATTATTTTCATTTTCATTAGAATATATAAATATATATTTTTCATAAACATGATCATATTTATTTTTTGAATTGTTTCCAATGAAATCATTTTCTAAATCATTCTGCAAAATTAAATTATCTATTCCATTTTATCCATCTTTTTTTCAATATTCTTTTTCTAAATTTTCTGTGTAATCAATATATTTTTTTCAACCGTTTTCTATTACTTTATGTACGACATTATAAATTAATTGTTGTAATTCATATATGATAATGTAAAAGTATTGCTTATCTTTTAAATATCTTTTAATTTGGATTCAAACATATCATAATTCAATTAGATTTAATTTGTGCATATAAAATGATAATCGCAATTTCGTAGAATATTTACTAGGAATCTTATTTAATTGAATAGAATAATAGAAAGCGTTATCCATTATGATAACCAATTGCGATGAGCAATCATACTAATTTTTCATTTATCTATTTTTTGAAATTATTTGAGTTCATTCATGATAATCTTTACTTGTATGCGATTTATTAAAAAATTAATTCATTTTTTTATGAAATCTTTCTTTGAGATTGTATAATCACAAATCGATATAATTATCTTATTTCTTAATATTATAATTTACTGTTTGCTTATTCTTTCAACATATTTGAAAATACAATGTATTATCTACCCATATTTTGTATATATATGTATATACATTCTGTATATATATTTAATGTTTTTTTATTTTAAAATCTATAATATTAAATTGTTTTTAAATATATTGATTAC
This sequence comes from Apis laboriosa, assembly GCF_014066325.1. Taxonomy (NCBI): domain Eukaryota; kingdom Metazoa; phylum Arthropoda; class Insecta; order Hymenoptera; family Apidae; genus Apis; species Apis laboriosa. The sequence goes on from NW_025223765.1 coordinate 2,165,479, forward strand.
CCCAATATTTGTTTTTTTAAACCTATTTGCAACCAATCTGTACAATTTAATTACATTTCTAAAAACAAAACAATTTTTTTCTTTAATAGCCATTTAATAATTAATTTCTTTAAATTAAATTAATAATAATTTAGATTTATTTTCTATATAAAAATCATAAATTAAATTTCTTATTATTATTTTGTGTATATCAGAACAATGGAATTTTTTATCCTCTTTTCTTGGTCGTTTTTTTTCTGGTAATAATTTTTTCTGGTAAATTTTTCTCTTAGAGATACAAATCTTCTAGAATTTTCTTTTCGAATTCTTGAAATTATTTTCATCGAAATATCAACATAATCCGATGCACAAAGATTCAATTGTTTCAATGAATGAAGAAATTCTTCCTTCTTTGTTTTTCATCATATTTTCTTATTATTCAACAAATTAAATTTCATGCCTCATTCTGAATCGTTTGTCTTTATTTGTAATCCACATATATTTTGAATAATTTAATTTAATAATCAATAAGTTACATATATCTTGATATATTACAAGTACAGATATTTTTACAAATTGCGAATAGATTGTTTTTGTTTGTGACTACATATATTTTAAATAATTTAATTTAATAATCAATAAAACATATAAAGCTATCTTGATATATTACAAGTATAGAAATTTTTACAAATTGCGAATAGATTGTTTTTGTTTGTGACTACATATTAAATAATTTAATTTAATAATCAATAATAAAGCTACATATATCTTGATATGTTACAAGTATAGAAATTTATACAAATTGCAAATAGATTATCTTTGTTTGTGACCACATATATTTTAAATAATTTAATTTAATAATCAATAATAAAGTTACATATATCTTGATATATTACAAGTATAGAAATTTTTACAAATTGTCATAACGATAGATAAATTAGAAATTTTGAATTAAATTTTTGCTGAATAATTTTTTTATTTTTTTTTTTTATAAAAAATATTAATTTATAATACACCAACATATATAATATTAAGTTATATAATTTTAATTATTTATGTTTTTAAAACTATTAAATAACTATGTTTAATATTATATTTCGTTAAAGGCTTGTATACTGATAAGACATTAAAGACTTGTAAGAGAACATTAAAAATTAAATTGGATAGCATTAGAATCTTTTCTTAAAGCAAACAGAATTACTTACACGTTCTGAAGATCTTCTATTAGAAGATTTTGTTCATTTAAAATTTAAAATTTTTGTAATAGAATAAAAAAAAAAAATAAAATTTTCTTGAAAAATTCAATTTCCAAATTTAAGAAATATATAATATTTAATTTTTATAAAATATATTTTTTATACGCATAACAAAAATATTTATTTTATTTCTTCGTATTTATATTTCGTGATATTAGGAATATATTCAATGTTATTAAATATGCGTGAAAATATTTAGTCAATACAATGAAACGAGAATTCTACTAATTATGTTAATATGTACACTCAAGAACTTATAAATGGAAATTACGTTAATGTTAGTAATATGATTAATAGTATGAATGGCCATCTTCTCGTGGATGAATAGTGCATATAATAGTGCATATGAATATACTATGATAATACTTGTAATTATAATTATAATTATGTATTATTATAGTAATATATAATTAAATGATAAATGATATAACCATAATATGTAATTAAAGTAGAATAAAAAATTTTAATCTATATTATAATCTATATTTTAATCTATATAGGATGTCCTATAAAATATTGGAATATTCGTAAAATAGATAAAAAATTATATCGAATTATATCATGAACAATGAATAAATAAATATAATATTCATACTTTCTTCGAGATATATTGTTTGGACTTATTCCTATCACGGTTCGATTAGGACGCGTATTTCGTAATTAGCCAATATTTTTTATTAATAATTTGTTAACAAAGCATAAGCGAAAGTTTTTGTAAAGGAAAATGTTGCTTGAAATTAGGTTAAGAATCTCCAGTTTATCAGAATGTTCCATTTTTTGGATATTTTGTAAAATTCACATTATCTTTCACTAAGATATGATTCGTTTTCAGTATTCAAGAGACAGTAAAATCGAGGCAATGGAGAAAATCTATATTTAATGTTTATAAGAATTAATATTAGCAAAATAAAGTTTTCTCGATTGAAAACATTTCAGTTTCTTTATTGTCAATTCAAGTTGTATTCTGAATGCTATAATATTTGTTTATTTATTAAAAGTCTTATAGACCTAAAATTTGCAAATAAATGCATCTTAAAGTTATTTTGTTTCATATCTAAACTTTTGTATAAAAAAAAAAACTTGTTCCTAAACATTTTTTTAATTCGAGAATTAAATTATTTTATATTGATCATATATAGAGATTAAAAACTTTTAAAAAGAAGATTAAATATTTAAAGTATACATATTACATATACAAAGCTATAATTTAAACTTTTATTTTGATATTCTTCTTTCTTTTTTCTTATTTAAAATGTTTAATTTCACTTTGATCTTTAATTTTGTCTTCATAATGCTTACATTATTACATTATTAACAGCTTATATAATTATTTAAAATAATAATACTAAATTTTGAAATTTTAGAAAATTGTCATTTTATAAAAAAAGAAATATTTTTAAAATATGAAAATTGAAAAATTGAATCATTAAGTTATTTTTCAAACTATTATACTGAATTAAGAGAGGCAAGACTGGATGTTCGTTGTTTTAACTTCCGTTTTTAAATATTTTTCTGCAATAAAAATATATGAATTAAAAAGTGCCATATCAAATATGTAAAAAAAAAAATTATTCTTTCAAGTATTTCCTCATAATAGAGAAGCACGCTAATATTCGATCTTGACAATCAATACCAATCATTTCCCTATCGTAATCAACAATACATTTTGGTTTGAAAGTAAAGTTTAGTTGATTTCCGTTTTGTTCAGTTATTTCTACAGTTTCATGCTTTTAAAAATAATAATATGGATGTCTCGTTTATCTTTCCATTTCAAAGCTAATATGCTATTGCAGCTTCTCATTCTGCATTCCTTTTTTTTAAATTTTGCTTTATCAAAATTTCCTGATATATTTTTTTCTATTAAAACGTACTGTCCCAATAGCATTTGTTCCATTTTCAACTAAAGTTAAAAATAATTTCAGCAAAGAATATCAATTATCTATATACAAAGTGTGTCTTTATGTAGTATTGACTTTGATAACTCCATGACAACACTTTCAGATGTACTGTAATCAAGATTTGTTTTATTGTTACCTGAATATATTTTAAAATTATAGCTATAGCGACTCTCACAATTTAAAATTTTATTCCGAATCTCGCTCTCTTCGAAGGATTAAATTTTTTATAAGACCCGCGTCCCTTAAATTTTTTATTAAAATAATTTATCACAGATTTAACTTTACGTAATTTATCCATCTCGTCAATCGTATCGTTATTTACAAAATGGAAAAACCTAGTGATGCAAAAATCTTTTTAATGGCTCTTTTAGATCAATTCATCTGAATTTTTAGTTTTTTAACTTGAATTTGATATCATCAATTTTCTTTCTTTTATTTTCGTTGATTATTGTTAGCCTGTATACCGATTCGTTTCCTGACAATATTATTCCAAAATACATTATGAAACATTATATAAAACAAATCTAACTCTCTTTTATTTCTACCTAACTGATCTAAAATTGCTACTCTTATGCTAAGAGTCTGCATATACTTCCAAATTTTTAGCTTGTTATTTTCTTCTTTCCAAATCCATTGTTTCGATAATTGATGATTGATACTGTCTTATCATCTTCAATGATTAATTTTCTTGGACGTTTTCATACAGGAAACACAATATTGCTACCATTGCTATTATTATCAGAAGGATCTACCGAATCACTATCCGTAATAATAACACTTTTCACTACTATTATCAATATTAGATTTTCTTTTTACTGACACGATAGATATAAAGTTTATTTAATTCTTTTAGGAAATTATAAACATGTGAACGTAACAAAGAATTACATGTAAGTAAAGTAAAAAAATATCGAGAACAACTGAACCACGAGTCTCGACGAGTATTGTTTACATTTGTTCCAAATGAAGTACCACGAGCCAGACTCGTGTTATTTACATTTGTTCCGAACGAAGTATCATGAGTCAGGCTCGTGCTTATTGTTTTTGACCAAAATTTCTTACCACGAGTTTCACTCGTGTTGTTACATGTGTACTTCTTTGAATTTTTTATTAAAATAGTTTATCACAGATTTGACATTATGTAATTTATTCATCTCATCAGTATTGTTTTTTACAAAATGGAAAAATTAGTGATTTGTAAAAATCTTTTCATAGTTGGCATAGTTTTTCTAAATATCGATGTTTTTATAATGGCTCTTTTAGACCAGTTTATCTGAATTTTTAGTTTTTTTAATTTGAGCCATTATTATGCATAATACAAAGTATATTTTAAGGACAAGGGCTTATTTTTTCTTATTTTTTCCTATTTTTTTTTCTTTTTCTTATTTTTCCATTTTTTGCATTTTTCTTTTTGTATGTTCTGTTTATTGCTCTTGGCAATTATTTTCGAATATCTCAAATCGGAAGTTTAATTGGAAGAATAGATGTGTACATCATTTCTGATATCTTCGTTCATCTTTAACTTTATTTATTTTTACTTTTATTCAGAACTTATTTAATGTAATATAATCAAAATAATATTACACAATAATTTAAATAGTTATTAAATTGTATTAATTAGTGATTTTTACGGTAAATTTTTTATTTGTTATGGTTAAAAACATTTGCATGAGAAAATGCCCACTATATTTTATTATCAAATTATTAATGGATGATGTTTCTCTAATTTTTTTCTTTTATTTTTTACAATTAGAATAATATAATAATATAATAATTTTTTCTAGTTTTTATTTATAAACATGAATTTTATTGTCTTTATTATTTTTAATGAAAATATAATACTATATAGTATTATATATTATATAATATATATTTTATATATTACATATTTATATAGTTTCTTGTATCTTCACATTGTATGAAATTTGCTCAATATTTGATCAATATTTGATCAATATTTTATTCACATATTCCATTCATATATTTTTATTATAATTTTGATGATTTTAAAATCATTCTCCATTGGTCAAGTTTTCTCTATTTCGACAAAATTTAAATAGTGAATATAATAATATATATCTTTAAAATCTTTGTAGTTCTATATTTGAGCCTCATAAAAGTATTTGCCAATTATACTGACTAAATTTTTATTTTATATTAAATTATAAAATTATATTCTTAAAATTTGAATTTAGATGAAAATATCTACCAGAAAAACGAATAAAGTGGTAAAATTTATTGATAAAATTCTAAGTTACGAATATTTGTACATACATATTGCTCATTCATAAGATGCACATGGATCACATTTAATAAAAAATATTGTTTTATTACATATATTTTGTGATAAATATAAATGACAGTGACATTTAGAAATAGAGGACAAAATGCCATGACAGAGAATCGAGGATTATGGGGAAAGGCTCGATTTATCGAGAATCTTCGAGGAAGAAAATATCGCTGAAGTTGAGGAGGAATGTTTATGGAATTGCAAGGATTGGAGAAAAAAAGAGAAGTGAATATGTCGAGGACATCGAGAAGGAAGGGTAAGTGCATAAAAATCTAATAATTTAGACTACTTAGGATTAGTTAGACATAAGAAATATCTTATAACACTTTAATGGAAATAAATCTTTCAGTCAATAGTTGGTTAATTAAACTTGAAGTTTTGTGATATGCAAAGAAAATTATATAATGTATTTATATAAGAATGTATAATACAAATACTGCGAATATAGCGACTTATCACTGATTGTATGTGAATGCGTCATAACAAAATCTCCCCCTTTTTATAATATCGTTACGATTTAAATGGCTAAAATTTCTATTATGTCTGTTGTGTAAATTGTTTATATATATTGGTTTCTTTTTAATAACTTATTGGGAATGAATGTCGTTGATTTCATTATATTTTCCCATATATATTTTAATTTTGTGTTCCTTTTTTATTTTAATAATATTGACACATAAAATAGAATTTTTCACTTCTTATAATGATAGCAATAATTGTTTTACTTGACGATATGTGATCATCAACGCTCATAATTGGATTCCACTTATGAAATATAAATCACTAAGTACGCGTACATGTTTTCTAGCTTTTGTGAATCGTGTTATTTAGCCCTATTAAAATCGAACTGGTTTCTATAGAATAAATCTAAATCTATTTCTTTTTCGATTAAAATATTAAATTATTTTTAATATGCTTTGAAATTTTATTTATATATCTTATAACATATATATATAGAATAGAAGAAGGAAACTTTCCTTATGTCTTTATGTCAGATTTTAATAATAAAATTACCTATTATCTTTCACCTATAAGAATAAATTCATTAGAGATATGTTCATCACTTTCCATTTCTGCGAAGAACTCCAGAATCCTATTCACCAAAAATTGCACATTTCTCATTTTCTCAGTTCCAGAAAAAAGTATCGCATTCTGGTTGCCGCTCATCAGATCAGAAGACATAATTTTGAAAACAGACTTTTTATGTCTGCTACACCTTTTCCCGGACTTTTGATCAGACTTCCGTTAAGGAATCAAGGAATCATTCTTATTTCTCGCAATTGTTATGTTTAAAAAGATTTTTCGATGAATCAGAATCTTAACAGATAGACATGAATTGAGTCTTATAATTTGAGTCTTACATATGTAAAGATGCAACTCATCTTGTATATTTGGATGTCATTGGGTAAGATCGCTCTTTCGATTATTTTGAATCCGCTGCACAACGCGACATAGTGAGCTCAGTGCAGTAGAACAAAGGCACGTTTCATATTTATATAACATAGTTTATTCTTATTTCCTTTATTATTCTTTGTGTTAATAAAATAATTTCACAACTATTCACTATTTTCTAATATATTTTATGGATATTGTTTAATAATAATTATTGTTTGATAAGTTTTTCTTTAAGAATCTTCTTAGCTTAAATGTTTTTCTTTAGAAATCTTCTTAGCTTAAATGGATCTTTTGTTTCGATTATTATTGATCGAAAATATTTCTTTTTAACCGGAAGCATAGTGGTTCAATTGATCGATTTCATTAATCATCATCGAGCTCATTAATATTAAAAACAGTTTTATATTGATTTTTTTCGATAAAATATGATAATATTATATAAAAATACGTAATAATAATTAAATACTATATAATTATAAATTCAAATATATATATATTATATTTATTTATTTATTATTTATATTTATAATTTATTTTTATAAATTATTTATATAAAAATTGTATATTTATGTATAAATTATTATATATGATGTATAATAATGCAATATATAATATACAATAATATATACAATAATAATAGAATTTAAGGATATATTTTCATATTCGATCCATCTAGTGTACCTGAAGGAATCAAAATGATGTTGATTATTCATTTTTTCCCAATGATTATCGTTCGAATAATACTGATAATGTCTAGGCAAGTACGTTATTTTTTTAATATTTAAAGATAAAAAAAATATTTACAAGTCGTTTTAATTTTTAGAAACTGAAATCTAAAGTAGTATTTGACGAATTAGAATCTTCATTTGAAAATTGTTTCAAATCAAATGTTTCTTTTCTTTATTAACATTTACAATTCCATCATAAGAGGTTTCTGATAATATTTCTATAGTTTTCTTAAAAAAAGACTTTGTTTTTTTTTCCCCTGTTTTTTATTTCTGTTAATTAAAAAAGAATTTTTTTTTTTTTTTTTTTTTTTTTCAACTCCTTCCATAAGTTGACCAATAGGAGTTAAGGCATGCTCTATCGCAATAAAAGTATGTAATAAAATTTGATTATTGAATATTAACTATCTAATACAAATCTATATTTATCTATATATATAATTTTGCAGCGTTTAATATATATTTTTCGAATTTTTTATATTTACTTTATTATCACTCGATATTTTCAAAATCATTCCTCAGCGATAGAAAATTTCGATTCAGTTTTATTCAGCAGATAAATCAAGATTGGCAAAAATTCTTCTAATAATATTTCCATTATTGATATTTTTAAATCCTGATTTTTGAATGTAAATTCAGTTTACTTTTAAATTCTTTTTAAATTTTCATTTAAATTTTTTACAAGCTTCAATAATTTCTTTTTCTTCGACACTTGTTTTTTTTAGAATTCATTTTTTAGTAATGTCTTATAAGATAAATGGAGTATAATTTCAAATAATCAAATTTTTACATGTAAAATGAAAAAAAGCCGAATTTAAATTTATATAGATTTATGTTTATTACAATTTTCGAAATCCTTGATATTGTTAAGAATAGAACTTGAAGCGGTTAGGTAACCGACCTTTATTTTCAATAGTCTTTATTTTCGAGTACCGTCAATGGCCTGATAATAATTTATGATGGGCATGGTTCAGACCTCTAATTTAAACAAAGATAGCATAACAAAGGTCTTGATCCCCACGCGCTGCAATACGATCCCACGAGGGCCCATTCTTCGATGCCGCCCTCCAACGCGACCATTGGTCCCTCCAATCTCCCTCTCAGTGTGTATTTTTTTCGAAAAGCAAGAATTGAAGAAAAAACCAAGACTCGCGACAGTTTTGCAATTGAGTTAGAATAAAAATAGAAAACTGAAGAGAATTCAGCGATGATATAGTTTACATCAAGATACAAATCATTACACTTAACCACACAGAGTTAAAGTATCACTATTTGTTCATTTAAAGCTCATAATCTAAACGAATATATAATCTTATAGTAGTAGTGGTTTTTTGAGCAGTAATATCAATTTAGGTATTTTATTTGTATAATATTCAAAATCGTTCACCATTTTCGACTTTAATATTGATATTGTTTCACAATTATAATATTTTCTTGTAGATAAAGTGTTCGTAATGGCATTATATATTTTATCGTTAATCATTGTAATTTTATATTCAATTAAAAAATTATATATAATTTATTCTAATATTATTCTTATCATAATATTCTTATCATATAATATTCTTCTCTTATCATATTATTCTTATCATAATATTGTTTTCACAGATTTTAATAAATTTATTGTATTATATATATAATCGATTTCACTTTTGATCAATTGTTCTTTTACAAAATTCTAATTAGACGACGAATTGAAAAGTGAATAGAAATGTTTTATTTTTTAAAATATAATTTAATTGAGAATAACTGAATGAATTTGAAAGACATTCGTCAGAATCGAATTCATTTTCAAATATTTGCTTATAATGACTTTATTCATCACGAAATTCATCACAATTTCTCTATTTCAATATTAAAGTTAATGATTTGTGATTATTTGTATTTAAAGAGAAAATATATTTTAAGCAAGTTCGTAAACACATGGTTATGACAATATATGATTAATTCTTGAAGATTTATTTCGTCGATTTTTTCGGATAACGATTCATTTTTTTTTTTTGAATAATATATTTTAAAATATAATTTTTCATTAGAATTATTAATAAATGTTAACATTTCAAAATGCCAACTTCAACAATATCAATAGATTTTTTAGTTATAATTTTTCATTATTTTTCTACTTTACTGTTGAATAAATAGTTTTATTTTTTAGCTTTAGATTTAGAAGAATCAATCATTTCTTTAAATAATGATAAAGTATTTTCCCGAAAATTGCAATTTCATTTGGGTAAAGAAATTATATTTACACTACGAAGCTCTTTCTCTCTTTTTTATTCTATTGCTTGATTCATAAATAATTTTGATCCGATTAATTTTATATAATTTTTGGAAATTTGAATGTTTAGCCAAATTTGAATTATTATAGCCAATTATTATTTTTTTTATATCGATTAATTTTATTAATTTCAATTTCAGTCTATCTTTATTTAAAATTTGATAATTTCAGATTTGAAATATAAAAATCTATATTTAATATTTGAAATCTACTCCTTTAAATAGTTGCCATAATTTGTAATTTAATTTTCGACGTAATTTATTTTTTCTTAAAATATTGAGTTATATTTTTGAAATACAATATCAATTAATTTCCTTTGAGATATATTTTTGATGCATTTACATAAAGAAATAAAAGTAACGAATTAAATTTTTTTACTGACAAAATTTTCTCATTAAACTGTTTTTAAATGGATGACAAAAATTAATAAGAGCAAATAATTTATAAATTATTGTATTACATATTTTATTTCAAAAAAATTTCATTACAAGATTTAATTATTTCATTTATAAGTTTTAAGTTAAATAATACCATACAAAATCATTTTTTGAAGTTTATAATAATATTAATTATTATATATACTTATATATTATATTACATTACACTTAGGTTTAAAATAAACAGTTTATAAAATTTTATACATCGTATACATTAAAAAAAAAAAAGGAAAAGAAATACTCTAAGAAATGGAAAAAATATGTTCAAAATAATATAATAATTATATTATATATATGCAGGATGTCGAAAAATTTATATCCGATAACTCGAGATTTTTGAGATAATTTCAACATTTTCTTTTTCAAGAATTTTTATTAGAATTTATTATGGTTTTATTAACAAGTTATTAACAAAAAAAATAGTTGTCCAAAACATCAATTGTTTAATCACGAAATGCTTAATCGAAATAACATTGGCTACGTGCTGCCGATGAATAATTAAAAGCAATGCATACATATCGAAAAGATTTTGTTGAATAAATAACAAATATTTTTTTATTATATTTTTTGTTTTTAAAAATTATATGAAATTGCAACACGAATAGTGAATAAATTAAATAATTGTTATTCGTATAAGAATAAATTAAATTTATTCATCATTCAAAATGAATAAAATTAAATTAATTATATTATATTATATTAAATTATATTATATTAATATATAACCATATAAGATAAAATATAAGATGATAATACATATATATGAAATAAAAAGAGAAATAAACCATACATTACAGTCTATATATTAGATTAAAAAACAATTGATTAAAAATCAGTTAACAAATTCTGATTATTTGTAATTCAATAATTTACAAGAGAATCTTGAATTAACCCCAAGTTAAAAATATTGCTAGAAGAAAAAGAGGCAATTTTCTTACAATATTTTCTTAAATATGTAACTTTTCTCTATTATAAAAACTTGTACTTATTATAATATTTATTCGAACGTGTAATATGTCTTGATGTCGGTCAATTCTTCTTGCGTCTGGGTCGGATTTTCATTGAACAATTCCTCTAATTCACCATCATCAAACTTTTTCGGTGTACCTGAACGATCATCGTCTTCTAAATTAAAATTTTTTCTTTAAATTTTTGGTACCACTTTTTGCATGTTCTGTAAGATACAAAATAGTTGTCTTCCAACAACGCATAAATCATTTCAATAGCTTGAATAACTGATTTCTTAAACTGGAATGCAAGAAATAAGCAGTGACGCAAATGATAATTCACGCCATATTGCTTAAAATTGTTGCATAGGACTGGAAACTCATCATGATTCTTTTTGAAAACAAAAGAACGCTCTTTAAGATGGCACCACAAACTGGAAACACATCATGGCTCTTTTTGAAAACAAAAAAACGCTCTTTAAGATGGCACCACAAACTGGAAACTCATCATGGCTCTTTTTGAAAACAAAAGAACGCTCTTTAAGATTGCATCACAAACAGGAAGTTGAATGATCATAGAAAACTTATTATTTATAATAGTCTAAATCTAGCCGAATAAAACTCACATAAATGCGAATCTATTAAATAATAAAGTAATGGACAGCGTGGACGAAGCGCAAGCGAATTTTTTCTCTTACACATTGTGATTATTACACCCCTTCTCATGTAAAAAACACAAATGTAGAAATTTTATTATTAATAATTTTATTATTAATATTATTATTAATAATTTTATTATTAATAATTTTTTCGAATTATCTAATAATTATCGTGAAGCTGTTGAATATAATTCTGAAGATTATGTTTCTATTCGCACATATATACGTATATATATAATCTACGTTCTTTCTCTTCTTGAAAAATACGATGCACTATCATGCGAATATTGGAATAATATTATTATCCTGAGATTCAGACAATAAATTTTGCGAATGGTAACAGTAGCGTCCTCTTCTATCGTTGAAAATATTTTCTGCTTCTCTGGGAATTAGGCTATCTTTTGTACGAGTGTCAATGCTTGAAATTCTTTGTTAATTATATGATTTTGATATTGATCGGGCCGTATCCATCGTATTGAATCGATATCCAAAATATATTAATATTCCACATTTGTCTGCACGATAAACGTGCGTTATGATGCCGAGTTCACTCAATTTGGAATTTGAGAACTTTATTTATTTGTTTAACCCGATAGTTTAAGAGTTCACAAACTTTTGATTTTTGTTAGTGTTAGCTCCAACACGTTCATAGCTCCAACATTCCTGGAGCTATGAAATATAATAAAATTAATTATTACGGAATCCGCTATTCGATTCACTAAAAGATCAAAATCCATATGCCAATTTCACACTATCACTAAAGTTCAAAATTTTCTTGAAGTTCGCGATTTTCTTGAAGTTCGCGATTTTCTTGAAGTTCGCGATTTTCTTGAAGTTGAAATCTTTTTGAAGTTGAGATCTTCTTGAAATTGAAATCTTCTTGAAGTTGCGATTTTCTTGATGTTTCGATCTTCTTAAAATTCGCGATTTTCTTGAAGTTGAGATTTTGTTGAAGTTGAGATCTTGTTGAAGTTGAGATCTTTTTGAAGTTGAAATCTTCTTGATGTTGCAATCTTCTTAAAATTCGCGATTTTCTTGAAGGTCGCGATTTTCTTGATGTTCGCGATTTTCTTGAAGTTGAGATCTTGTTGAAGTTGAGATCTTGTTGAAGTTGACATCTTTTTGAAGTTGACATCTTTTTGAAGTTGAAATCTTTTTGAAGTTGAAATCTTTTTGAAGTTGAAATCTTTTTGAAGTTGAGATCTTTTTGAAGTTGAGATCTTCTGGAAGTTGAGATCTTCTGGAAGTTGAAATCTTCTTAATATTCTCGATTTTTTTGAAGTTCGCGATTTTCTTGTTTTGTAGTCTTGATTTTATATATCTTCTGATCTTGAAGATCTTGTCTCTTGCTTTTAAGGTTTTTCCCCCAGACTGGTACCCTCTGAAGTCCCCACCATGTACATATTCGTAAGCTTGCGGATCTTCAGTGGGGGTATACAAATAGCCAATAACGTTGGGCCAACCCCCTGATTGAACAACATCCCGGATCAGAGAAAGCTGCCTAGAATAAGTCCGAAGGCTAACGCCATTGACAAGTCTGTTATTTTCCCAAAGGCTTTCTCTCAGATAGCTAATTGCTGTTGAGAATGGCATGGCTATAAAGATCGTCTCAGGTAACAAGACCATATAGGCTTTCCAGCTATGCCGAATTGTTTCTAAAAGCATGATTAGCAATATTTTTCTCTTAAAAATGGCAAACATTGTTTTTGCAGCATTATCTTAAGCCATTTGTGCATGTCTGGATACCATTTGTTCAGTATCTGAACAGTTAGAAAATGTTTGTATCTGAATTTTCTAAATATATGTATATCATGATAGTAAAAAAATTAGGAATTATTAATTCAAAGGAGTTAAATTTTTTGATTAAATCTTCAAATCTTATAAATTGAATAACCATTATTTAATAACTGTTATTATTTCATTCACTCGATGAAAACAATTAAATAATCATTATTCGATATTATAATTCATTATTTATCATTATTTTGTATCATATCATATTAATTAACTAGGACTCTTTTTTCGTATGTTAAAAATTTTATAATGATAGAATAGATAAAAATATATAGATAAAAATTTTATAATGATTTACTGTAGTAGATACTTTAGTAATAATATTAGTAATATTGTAATCGCTTTTTCGATTATTATTAATATATATACATACAATAATTAATAATATACAATAATAACAATTGATAACATTGTTTAAATAAGAAGAAATTTTATATCAGTTGGGATTATTATAGAATTATTAGAATTATTAGAAATAATCACGTTATTACTATATGCATTAGCAAGAAAATGAAGAACGATGACGTCCTTTATTATTCGCATCTATCATTCTTTTTCCAAAATTTTGTATATAAAATTATTACATAATTGAATCGATCGTTTAATCGATCGAATTAAAGAACCAAACCCCACGCCGATGAATGAAAATATGCATAAATCATATATACATAAATTCCAGCGCTTGGATCAGTTTTTCTCTTTTCGTTAATGGAAGCGAGTTCTTCAGCCGTTTCTTACGATCGATCTCTCAGAAACTTTTAAATTGAATTTTATCGGATCTACCATTGGAAATCTATTGTACTATTCTTCGCTATTCATTCGAATCCGGAATCTCTGATGAGCACAGCTCAGGTATCGTCCGAATGGAATCAAATTTCCGGTTTCGATAAGTTTGAAAAGATGAATATATATCATAATTTCTTCGTTTATTTTTCGAATTATATTTATATATTTTTATATAAATTATTGTCAAAAAGCTTCATCAATCGAAAATGAAATTACAATTTTACACTGAAAATAACTTTATTTTTTTTTTTGTTCGTCTAGAACTTTTTATTGTTTCTTGTAAAACAGCTATCAAATTTCTATTATTAGGTTTTTGAACACTCATATTTGTTACAATTATTAAATTCAATTTTTTATGAATTTTCTTTAAAAAATCTATTTTTGCAACGTTTTATCATTGACTTTTTTTATATGATAAAACATGCAAATTCTATAGATCAAGTTTCAACATGTGAATTATAAATTTAGAAATATAAAATCTGCTTCCAATCATTTAAAATATTTTGCTCGAAATCTGTGCAACAATTTATAATATATATTTATGATATATATTTTTTCATTTAATAGATAAATTGATGCAAAATAAATGAATTTTTTCTTGAACTAATTTTTTATATTACATTTTGCACATAAATTTCTGTATTTCCATCAGTTTGACGTGTGATTCGGATGTCAATTTTCAATATCTCATAACGGCGATCGATCTTATGTTAAGGCCTTAGATATTTTTTCTAAATTTGGAATTTCAAAATAACTCCTCTTATTGTATATTTCAAAATAACTCCTCTTATTGGTTTAGTATTTTTATATTGTTAAATTAGTTTTATTTCGAGTCATGAACAGCGCTTCAGCGATATGATATTTTTGATATTTTTTTTTTTCTAATTTAATTACACTTGAAACACATTTTCTTCGAAGCTTGTTTTTATATATTCGATACATTTTTCCTTTTTGTTGGTTATTGAAATCTGTTTTTGAGCGCCTTTCTTGGTCGTTTTTTTTTTCGTTCTTTGCGGTCGAATAACTAAGATCAA
This sequence comes from Apis laboriosa, assembly GCF_014066325.1. Lineage (NCBI taxonomy): Eukaryota > Metazoa > Arthropoda > Insecta > Hymenoptera > Apidae > Apis > Apis laboriosa. The sequence continues at coordinate 2,180,957 of NW_025223765.1, forward strand.
GGTTGTTTCAGTAAAATATATTGTTACAAACATGATTTATGATGAATGAATAGTTCGCGAATTATTATGTTTGGCGACAATCATGTACAACTATACAAATTATTATCACATTTACAGATAGAAATAAATTAACTATTTAATCCAATGTATGAAAGATATATGGAACTATTGCAATCAGCTGACATAGGAAGAACTGCAAAATTATGTGCATTTTCTTCTGTCATTTCATTAGCTTTATTATCCAGTATTATTATTTACCTTTATATTTATCGATTTTTTGACTCTAACTCTCTAATCTCTTTATTTCTAAACTGTCGTTTTCGAACTTATACTTGCTGCTCCTAAATTCATATATTATTATTAATCTCGGTTCGAAGTATTTTCCCAAAATCCTCACTCTTTTTATGCTGTCTTGCTCTTTGTTTTAAAATGTTATCCGATTTGTAGACTTTCAATCATTTCTCAGATACTTGAGCAGCATATATCAGAAATTCCGCATCCAAATTCCGAAGAATGGACATTTCTAGTGATTTCGGAAATAAAGAAAATCAGTGAATTCGAATACGCCAATAATACGCAATAAACTATTGAAAATCTCCATATTCCTGTTGTCGATTCCTAATTGATAATTATTATATATAATCGAAAAATATTCAATAATTATATATTTCTGGAATGGCTGGAATGAAAAGGATCGGGGCCTCGTCAATGTTCGATCATTCGATCAATTACGTCCAAGCTATAATTCCTTTATCTAGTAAGTCATTATTCGTAGATAGATTATTTACATAGATATTGTAGATATATATTGTTATTAATGTCCTATATCCTGACAGCATAATTTCTTACGCCAAACTTGTCCAGATGCTTGTTTGATCGATTTCGATAAATAGTCATACAATAATATAGATGTAATTTGTGATTTAATCGTAATTGTATTAAAAAAAATAAGATTTTATTATAATGCGTTATGTATAATGTTAATGTAAAATTACTAGTAAATCATTGTAAAACTTGTAATGTGATTTATTGAATTGAATCTTTTTTTAATGTTTCTCGAAAAATATTTAATGAATCGAAGCTAACTAATAGAATTTGTTAATAGATCTAAATTGGTATTTAATCTTATTATTTTGCTCTGTTTTTTTCGAATTTATGGAAATTTTTGTATCTTTTTTCCTAAGCTTTTTCCAATATTTGACCAATAAAAAGTATAAAAAATTGAATAATATTTCCTGCGTGGTAAAATAATTTGTATAAATTCATTGGCATATTGTACTAAAAATATGAATGTAAATATAAATATTTTGTATAACAATATGTGTATATTTTTTTAAATTAATTTTGTGGCCAGATAATAAAATTTCTAAAATTTTTTTATCAATATTGTATCAATTTTCGCAATTTCGAAATTTTTTTCTGCAAATTTGAAAAATTTATGAATTATATTTCCATCATTACTCGAACCAAAAACTGGTTTTTGGTTTTTGGAACTTATTAGTAATTAATCCTATTTCTTTTTTAAATTGTTCCTGTATAGTGTATTTTTGTTGTTTCAAATCTGTTTCTTCTGTATCATCTTTTATTTATTATTTTTTTGATATTCAAATGATAACTAATTTGTAAATTATAATTTGTAAATTCGAATATTGTGATTTCACGAATGTAATGTTGATAAACCGAAATGATAACTTTCAATGTTTTTATTTGTTTGTATTCGTTCATTATTCATTAATTTTAAATATGCTTCATAGATATTTCATTGATAAATTTATTTCAGTATATTGCAAACTTTGCCGTCTACCATAAGAAAATTTAATTTATTTTGATCTTATTATCAACTTCTTATTATGTCATGAGATTTAGATTATTGATTTGATTTTAAATTTTAAATATTTCAGATTTTATAAAATCATCAATTTCTTTTCGAATATAAATTTTAAGAGTCGGGAATATCTAATGCAAGATGGAGCTGGATTGTGCTAAATTGAATTGTATTTATTATCTAATGTTATTGATACGAAAGAAAGTATAAATAGGAATTCATCATTAATTTCAACATATTTGAATTTTTGTTTATATATACTGTGTCTGGAAGTTCATATAGCAAGTCAGCAAGTCTATTTACAAGTATTTTTAATTCATTTTAAATCTTTGAATATTTTATTATTTGATATTTATTTTAAATTTAAATATTAAATATTAAATATTTTATTATTTTTTTATTATTTGAACTTAATAAACGATTTATCCAATGATCCAATGTTGTTTGCATAGCAAATTCTGCACTTAATTCTGTAATTTTGGGAAGAACAAGCTTTTAATAATAAAATATAATAGGAAGGATATATTTTATGTCCTAAATTTAAAGTTTTTTTTTTTCTATTAAATTTATAAGAATATAAAATACTTTCAATATTATTATATAATGCTAAAACTCATTGATCTTTGTTTTAAAATTTCTTTTCTTTTTTTTAATTTTTTTATTTCTCTTGCAATACATGCCGCGTTACTAATAAAATTAGTAGCATTTCTTTAACTTTCTGATCGTAGAGCTATTTCTGCTTTTAATTTTCTTCTATATTATCTTCTATATTATCTTATTTCAGATAGATAACTTTTAATAAAAAGATTAAATTTCAAAAATTTTGCATTAGTCTGTTTTCAGATGGATGAAAAAACTAATAATAAGAGAGAATAATTAAAATAGTTTAAAAGATTTTAAACTGCAAATTATCCCAATTATAAATTTTAAATTTAATATTACTTAATAACACTGTTTAAATAATGTGTACTATTACAAGTATACTAAAGTTGTTTATTAAAGTTTATGTATATATTATATTGTAATTATTACTAATTATTTATTATATATATTTACATATTATATTATACTTTACTCTAAAATAAACATTATATATTTTAAAAAAGTGAAAAAAAAATTATTAATATAATTATAAATGATATGATATAAAATTTTTTATATTTAATATAAAATATATTATATTATATAATTATAATTATATCAATTTATTATGATATTATATATATACATATATTATGTAAAGAAAAAAATTAATATTTAAATGCTATTTATCTCATCTAAAATGACTCTTTTTATTTGTTAAATTCTCTTTTGGCCATATACTTATACAATTTAATATAAACAATTTTATAAAAATCTTATGTTTTGTCACCATAAAAATTACTCTAAATACAAAAATTAAACAAAGCGAAATTATTTCTTTTTTTATTGAATTTATTATTGAATTTTTTATTGAATTTATTGAATTATTATATAAAAAATCTTTATTGAATATAGTAATGTTTAAAAAATGCCGAGATTCATTCTGATGTGTAACAAAATCATTTATAAAATAGTTATAATGGTAAAAAATATTATTGATATATTTATTGTTTTTAAATATTAATAATTATGAAAAAATATATAATAGAAAAAGTAAAGATCTTTTGAAATACATAACATATTTACTATTATAAATTTAAATAATAAATAAAAATATTAATAATTATGCATTTTTTTTAAACATAAAAAATATTTAGAGGATTATTTTTTTTTAAACATAAAAAATACATAGAGGATTTTAAAAATTTATCATGTATAATAATTTCTAACAATTTTGAAATAGTGTAAGACTTCATGAATATGAAAAAAAAAATGATAAAAAAAATAAACATCTAATATTATCATCGTCATGATTTTTTTTTATGATTCTAAGAAAATGATTGTGGGATAGTCCATATATGATGTTTTTATATCATTTTTATCAATGGATGTTTCATATATCCGATTTAGGATTCATCCAAACCTCAGGTTTCACAATTTGATAACTTTTTAATCCAAAACATACAAAATGAATAAAAAAATAATAATTAGATAATCTTCTATACATCCTGCATTTGATGAGATATTTCATCTTTCAAGTTGTCAGTAAAATCGAACGGTTTTCTCGAAATACACAACGCCCAAAGATCATCAGTTACTTTCAATCTATCAGAGAAACACAGAGATCGTCAGAAGTTAGATTTTGATATTATTATTACAAATGTTGACAGCTGCAGTGTTCATCATCATAGTGAATCTAAGAAAATGATAATATCGAATAATATCATTGATATCGAAGATATCGATTAAACAAAATCAGTTTTTTTGAAAATGGAGGTGATTCTCTTTGCTCCCCGTGTATATATTATATCACACATAAATATTATATAAATAACGAAATAAAATATTAATTATAGATAAATTAAGTGATGAAGTATTTGTAAATAAATAAATATGATGAAAAGTCGAATGTTCGTAAAACATAAAAAATCTGTGTTAAGAATGGAAAGATTTTTTTTTTAGAAAGATGAACTTTTTTGAAAAGGAGCTATTTTTTTTAGTGAGCAGATCTTCATCAGTTCGTGAAATAAGATCAATTCTAGAATTATCATTGAGAAGAAGATCAGCAGCGTATGCAACAAGAAGCGATGAAAGAAATTGAAATTCAGAACGTTGATCTACAAATTATCTTGAACAATTCAACGAGTCATTATTCTCCATCAGTAATAATTTTACAATAATAGAATAGTAAGAGCAGGCAGCCATGTAAATATTATACATAATCATTCAAATATTAATGTGAATAGTGAAATTTTTACTGTTAACTGTAGACCATTCTTTCCAAAACTCTATTTTCTGCTTAATTCTGCTTTATTCGTGTTTTCTAATATCGCATATCATTTTAATATGTAGAGAGATCACTATATTTCAGGATTTTCCTGGGAGGAATTTCGTATACAATTTGAAGTGTTTGCGCGAACAAATACTTAAAGCGACCAAGATTTCGTCTTTGATTGTCTTATTAGAGGAGTCGGCACGCATTAATTTCTTTTTCCACTAGTTATTTTTCGAATTATTTAAAATTAAATTCAGTTATAAAATTTCGCTTTGGCGCGAACAATCTTTAAATTACATCTTGTTTTAAAATTACCGACAGAGTAAACTTATTAGAGGTGATGTCAGCATTGGCCGCCGAGATTGAGAGATTGACGCAAAAGACTTTTGTCGATTTTCTTTCGAAAAGAAACAAATTAATTGTTTCTCAATTCGTTACAGCGTATAATAGAATTCGCATCTAAAAGCTGAAAGACCACACTTTGATTTTATGATCAATGAATCTATCCGCGTCAACGTAAGTTCCGCAATATAATTGTAACAGTCGATACAACAGATGCACTGTTATGCATCTCGAGACAACGGTAGTATTATAATGGCCGTCTCCTAAATACTTCAATTTGTAATGATGTCCAATCAACATGGCCGGAATTTTTTAAGCAGTTGTTATTGGGTATTGCAGTCAAACTGTGCTCATTTACTTGTCTTATCAGCCTGGTTTTGATTCGAATCGCTATAATTGCGATCGGGGATCGTGATGTAGTCATCCAGTCCTGTAGACGAAGTTTTTAACAAGTTTTTAAGTGATTTTGATATCCGCAATACTTGAAATGGCCAGTATTGATCTTGACAGCGATCCATTTCCAGTATTATACGGCGGTATTATACTGGAACGAAATGGAGCAGGTTTAGTAATGATTTCCTTCTCTTGTTAGATCTTCACCTTCTTTCGGTTCATCGCCAATTATATTTAAGCAAGCGTGATGTATCCACTTGTCACCATCTTTTCTTAGATCTCATATCTACGGACTTCATAGATTTATTTTATTTTCTTTTCCGTCGTTGCTTGACAATAATTCCATTTTCTTGCTACGCGAATTTCTCATAATTCAATTATTTATCGGACTGCTTCAGATGAACGATTGGCAAATTTATAGATATCAGCACCGTAGATCACGCATTATCTGCCGAACTCGATTTTCATATTCTTTCTCTGCTCTTCTGAATTATTGTATAATTTGAAAAAGTCTAATTCGTACTTTTTCAAATTATACAGTTCTATATATATATACTACGAATGTGATTGGCTTGGATAATCCATATGAGCAGAGGATTGGTATCCCCATTGGCTGCTCGTATCTAATATACTCTCCAATTCTGAAAAATGTTTTCTTTGTTGTCTTGACTTGAGATTAAGGATTTTTTTTATAGAGAGTATGATTGTTATACAATAGTAAAACTCGGATACTTCGAGTGCGACAAATTCATACTGCAGCCAGCAATGACTTCTCTGAGGAAAAGAAATTTTCCCTCCCAATTTTTTTGTAATATAATTGCTTTGTTTCACATATTATCTCTATTATGAGTTAAAAGAAAAAAGTTAAATTTATCAACTTCATGTCTATCTATTTCTATCATCCAATGATTGGTCCTTTAAAACAGTTTATATTTCTTAATATAGAAATCCACAGATAATATCCACAGATAATATTCAATTTGATAAAAAAGAAAAAATATAGTTTCTTTTATTTAGAAATATATATTTAACAAATATTTAAAATGTATTCTTTTTAATTGTACTTTCTTATAAATCATAGGCTTCTCGATTTCATATTTTTCACATATACACTTTTACTATATTTTACTATATTTTAGATAGATTTAAGATTTTATTAATCTTATTTTCTTTGTAATATTTTATCCGATAAGTTTTTCATTCACATGAATCTGTATTTATATCTACGATTGTTTTTACTAGATTTTCTTTATCTAACTGTTGTTTTTTTTTTGATATTCAAGTTTTTCTTCCAATTGAAATAAATATCCTTATTCGCTATTTTCGTTACATTAAATATTAATATTAATATTAATTAAGAATTTAATATTAAATTTGTCTGGTTTATTCGCCATGTATTGAATAAATCTACACCTAATTTTTGTTGGAAACAATTGTTCATCGATGATATAGTTTTGATTTATAACTGTTTTAACTGTTCTCAATGAACTTCACTAAATTTCAGAAATCAAAATGAATTTATTTTTTGATACGGTTATGGTTTGTGAGCGCCGGCATCATTGATTTCTGAATAATCTTGCTTTTTATTTCTGCTCATAGTTTTTGAAAAAAATGGATTTTTTTGTTCCATAAATATATCTATATTTTTAGCCTTATATGCGCCACATACATACATGTGGGAATGCAATAAGTGCATATAATTTATTTATATATACATATATTACATATATATACATATACATATACATATTATTTTTTTAGTTTTAGTTTTCAACACTCGATATGTCTTTGTTTCCATTTTCTTACATGATTGACTATATTTCCTTATATGATTAATAATAAGAGAAAGTTCTAATTTGATAATATTTCATTTGATATATTCTGTTTTTTTAAAAATTTATGAATCTGTATTTTCCAAAATTAAATCCTTTTACTTTGCTAAACAAGAAATCTTTCATTCAGTAGCAATTTTGATTAACTTTTTTTCATTCTCATTTCGGAAATAATTATTATAATAATATTAATTTCATCCTTTTTTGTACTCTATGTTATTCTCTATATTCAAAATATTCTCTTTGCCTTTGCTTATTTGAGTCATCGTCAAATAAACGATAATCATTTTTCACTTCGTCATTTTTAATATTAGAAATTTCCTGGTTATTTTCCAAACATTCTTCGTAAATATTATTTGTTTTCTTTAATAATTAATATTATTAAAGATATATATATTGATGTCTTGATATTTTTGGAATAAATATGTAAATGATAAAATACAAACTAAAATACAAAAATGTAAATCAAAATAGATAAAAGATAAAATATAAAATTTATTACAAAGTTGATTTTGTTTATTTTTTTAAAAATAACACTTTTAATATGTAATATATAAAATAATAGTATAGAAAAATAATAGTATAAAAATACAAAATAATAATAGTCAATTTGTCAAACATGATCTTTATAACTTTCACGTTTTGATGCTTTCACAAGATTTTACTTTATAATTATTTTAATTATGAATTGGATGACAATATCCTGGTGACGAAGGCATTAAATTTTTTTATAAAAGCGTCTTATTATTTGAAAAATAATTTAATTGAAAAAGAACAAATAAGTATTGAAAATTGTTCTACAGAATCAGATTCATTTTCAAATATTTGTTTATAATGAGTTTGTTAAAATCCATCACACTTTGAAATTAATGATTTGCAATGATTTTTATTTAAAATTGTTAAAATATGTTTCAAACAAATCAACAAATATATTGGCGATACGATTTTGAAAATTTATTTCGATGCAAATTGATATTTATTCGATTATTTTTCTGAATAAAATTTTATTTTTTTTTGTGTATTATTTTTTTAATATATTACAGAATGGATATAATAATTCTTATTAGAATTTATAATAACTAAATATTGATATTTCAAAAGCTTCAACAAACGTCACTATAATTTAGTAGTGATCATTTTTCTGCTTTTATGTTGAATAAGTAACATATTTTTTTTTTAGGAAAACGAGCGATTTCTTTAAATAATATTGAAGCATTGCTTTTTTCAAAAATTGCAATTTTATTCCTGCGATGAATTACTATTTCATCTGCATTTATTCGAAATTTTTTTTCTCTTTCTTTTTTTTCTCTGTTCTGTTGCACAGTAGTTCGAATACTAAGTGCTAATTGGACAAAATTTTTTTTTTTCTAATTTTGGGCATACAAAAGGATTTAATTTTTAGGAAACAAATCTGATTTTTTATTTTAATTTATTATTCTAAAAATTTATTATTTCTAAAAATTTTATTAATATATGACTAAATATATAAAAAAAATTGATACTACATTTAATTAGAATAGAATAAAAAAGAAAATAAATAATAATCAATAAATATATAAAAAATAAAAGATATAATATAATTTAAAATTAATATTTAAAAATTATAATTTAAAAAGTCAAAAAAAATAATCATTAATTTTCTAAATTTAGATTATAATTATGTATAATACAGTATAGTTATTTAAAATATGCAAAATTTTTTTCACTATTTGAATCTGAATCTACGGATTCTTATGATTTCTCATTTTCATCAGTGTTAATAATTTTTTTTTTTTTCTATATTTTTTTTTTAATACTTTGTTTTTTTTTGATTTAACGATTGTATTATAAATACAATTATATACTTTTTTTGCACTTTTCAAAATTATTAATTATCTATCAATATTAATTAACTGACTATTTATATTTATTTAATTATATTAATAAAGAATTATCAAATAATAATATACATATCAATTAATATATCAAAACAACCTTACTTAAATTATTAAATTTTGATACATTTACCAAATCTTCTGATCGATTATTTATCTTCGCGTTCAATGATCTTTTAATATCGATAATCATCTCTTTATCTCCAAATATCTTTCAATCTCGCACTCATTACATTCTTTCTCCTCAATTCGTTGATACTTTCCTCGGGAGTTCGAACCTTGAGACTTTTTCCAAAATCGTTCATCATTTATAGTTGTCTGTTTCAACATTTTAAAACAATGAATGTATCGTTCCAGATGCTTGTTTGATCGATTTGGATAAATAGTCATACAATGATATAGATGTAACTTGTGATTTAATCGTAATTGTATTAAAAAAAAAAAGATTTTATTATAATGCGTTATGTATAATGTTAACGTAAAATTATTAGTAAAACTTATAAAACTAGTAAAAATCATTGTAAAACTTGTAATTTGATTTATTGAATTAAATCTTTTTTTAGTGTTTCTCGAAAAATATTTAATGATTCGAAGCTAACTAATAGAATTGTTAATAGATCTAAATTGGTATTTAATCTTATTATTTTGCTCTGTTTTTTTTCGAATTTATGGAAATTTTTGTATCTTTTTTCCTGAGCTTTTTCCAATATTTGACCAATAAAAAGTATAAAAAATTGAATAATTGAATTTCCTGCGTGGTAAAATAATTTGTATAAATTCATTGGCATATTGTACTAAAAATATGAATGTAAATATAAATATTTTGTATAACAATATGTGTATATTTTTTTAAATTAATTTTGTGGCCAGATAATAAAATTTCTAAAATTTTTTTATCAATATTGTATCAATTTTCGCAATTTCGAAATTTTTTTCTGCAAATCTGAAAAATTTACGAACTGTATTTCTATCGTTACTCCAAAAACTAAAAGCTGATTTTAACTTACCAGTAATTAATCCCATTTTTTTTCTAAATTGTTTCTTGTATAGTGTATTTTCGTTGTTTCATATCTTTTTTTTCTGTGTCATCTTTTATTCAATATTTTTTGATATTCAAATGATCACTAATTTGTAGTAATAATTTGAATTGAATAATTGAAATTGTGATTCACAAATGTAATGTTGATATATTAAGACATTGATTTTTTTTATACTTTTTATCATTCATAAATTTTGAATTTACTACACAAATATATTGCATTGATAAATTTATTTCAGTCTATTTTTTTGCTGTCTATTATTGCTGTTAATTTATTGCTGTCTATTATAATTAAGAAAAATTTATAACTTATTATGATTTTTTATTATCAATATATCATGAGATTTAAATTTTGAATTATTTTAAATTTTATGAATTCATCAATTTCTTTTTATATAAATTTTTAAGGATCAGCAATAGCTGGTATTGAAGTAGAAGTATTAGATTTTCTCAAACTGAATTTGATTTATTATACAATTTTATTGATACAAAAAAGATTATAAATAGGAATTTATTATTTTCGATAAATTTGAATTTTTATTCATATTTGATTGTATTGTATCCAAATATTCTATTATAACTCTTTTTCTATTTACAAATGAATTTTAGATCTTCGAATATTAATTATTATTCGAACTTAATGAACGATTTGTCCAATGATCCAATGTTTTTTGCAAAGCAAATTCTGCACTTAATTCTGTAATTTTGATAGCACTAGAAGAAGACAAGCAAACTTTTAATAATAATATAATAATATAATAGGAAATGTAAAATACGTTCAGTATTAATATATAATACCAAAGCATTATTATTTTATTAATTGTCATTGATCTTTGTTTTAAAATTTCTTTTTTTTTTTTAATTTTTTATTTCTTTTGCAATATATGCTGCGTTACGAATAAGATTGGTAGAATAATTTTTAACTTTCTGATCATACAATTATTTTTGCTTTTAATTTTTATCAAAATTTTTCTATACTATATTTATTTCAGATAAATCTATACAAGGAATTAAAATTAATGAATTAAAATTTAACTTTTAGTTAATAAAATTTTAAATTGCATTAAATTGTTTTCAGATAGATGAAAAAATTAATAATAAAATTAATATTAATATAAAAAATTAATTATAAAATTAATAATAAAATAATTAAAATATTATATTTTATATCTTATTTAAAAGATTTTAATATATACATTATTCCAATTATAAATTCTAAATTATTTAACATTATTTTAATAACGTTATTTATTAAAACTTATGCATTAATATTATTTATTATATTATTTATTATTATAATATATATGTACTTATATATTATATTATAATGTACTTAATTTTAAAAGAAACATTATATATGCTTAAAAAAAAGAATGCAGACTAAGAAATGAAAAATATAAATAATATAATTATAATTCTGTGAAGTTATTATGATATTTATACATGTATTATGTAAAGAAATGAATTAATATTCAGATGTCTTGTCTGCAATTCTGAAGTGATTGAACTTTCTTTTTGTTAAATTTAATCTTGTCTTGTGATCGTTACTTGATTGTCAGTGCAATAGATTTCATATAATTACATCGTAATAAAAATTACTCTAATAGAAAATGGAACCAATTCTTGTTTTATTGTAAACAATGTTTATGGAATGTAAATGTGCTTGAAAAAAATACTGGGACTTTGATGTATAACATAATAAATTATGAAAAAATATAATATATAATATAAAGAAGGAAATGAAAGAGAATTTTTTAAAATATAAAAGTTATTGAAAATTTTAAATATAACATATATCGTAATAATTTTTAATTTTTAACATAGGATAATACTTCATGAGTGTATAAATAATAATAATAATAAGAAAAAAAATAGCCATTGTTCCTTATTTTTTTATTGTCTTTTGGCCAACTAAACGAATCAACTAAATTATTTTGCAATTATATATTATCAATTCGAAAATTATGAAATAGATGATCTTTTTTACTAATTTAATTTTCAGTTTGCTTTTACAAAAATTGTATATATGAAAGTAAAGATATATTATTGTTAAATAATTTGTAACTCCAGTACGATATCATATTCCATTGCATTGAGACTGCTTCTCTAGACAATGAAAAATCGAATAGTTCCTGGATCTTCTTCGATTGTCTTTTTTAAAAGAAAGGATGGATTTTGGACAAAATTTTGTATCGATTACAAGTAATTAAATGAAATCAAAAAAAAACTCTTATCCTTTGGTAAGAATAGAAAGAAATTGTTTATTCCGTTCCGCTTTTCTACAATTGATCTTCAAAGTGATTATTGACAAATTTCTGGATGGATGAAAAAGATAAAAAAAAAATTGCCTTTTATATATATATATATATTTAATATAGAAATTATGATAATTTAAAATGGTGCTATTTGGATTTTGCAACGCTTCTGTCACATTTAATAGATATATATTGGCAGATCTCATTTGAAAAATCTGTCTATTATATTTGACTAATGTAATTATCTATGGAAAAACATTTGAAGAAAAAATAATAAACTTATAAAAGATACTCTTTCTACGTGAAGCAGATCTACTTATAAGATCATAAAAAATACATCTTTACAAAAAAAAGTAAGATACTTGGAATATATAGTTACAGAAAATACTAAAGTGAAAAGAAAGCCAGATAAAATTAGAGCTATTCAGGAGTGAGAAATTCAGAGAGATATTTCTCAAGGAAAAAGTTTCTTAAAACTTTGTATTTATTACAAAAAGTTTGCTAAGAATTTTTCATTGATTGCAAAACTTTTGTATCGTTTGAGCCAATAATTACCAAAGAATATTTAAAAGCTTAAAAAACAAAAGTCACGCAATCTTCTGTTCTAGCATATCGTTTATAATATGACAAATTTATTTTGGATATGGATATGTCAAGTTTTGTTTTTTGAGTAAGCAGTCTCATTCCAGAAAGAGAAAGAAGGATAAGAAAAATCGTCATTTTGATAACATATGGAAAGATAGAGATTAATTATTTAATTCGTAAAGAATTGCTTAAAGTCAATAAAATATTTTCATTTACTTTATTGAAGTTTTTATTAAAAGTAAACTACATATCTTATTATTTTATAATTGAATGTTTTTTTTAAAAATCCATAAAATAATCCAATCAGTGGTGCATCTATAACAATATGATTTTTTTTTGAAATTCAGCATCGAGAAAGAAAGATTCATATCACTGCCAATGCTAAGATCTTACACCTAAGTAGATTGCAAAAATTGCGCGTAGAAAAGGAAGAAAATAACGAATTCGAGGAAGAAAAAAGTATTGTGATGTTTCAAACGTAAAAGATTGGAATTTGTCCCAGTCGGAAGATGAAGAAATTGAATTCATTTTTAAAAAGAAAGAAGAAAAAAAATAGAGGATTTGATAAGTAGCGCATTTTTCGTCTGTTATGAAATTTTCTGGAATTACAAAAAGAATTATTATTTTAAAAATGGAAATCGAAAAATGACGAAAAGTTGATTTGTTGATCTCAGAAGTTTTAAAGGGATATTGTAATTCGTCAATAGCTGGATATTTTAAATAAAATATTAGCTAAGATGTGTCAGTAATTTTATTGGATCTCATGTTGACAAGTGAAAAATTAGTGTTGTATCACGACATTCCTTGGTTTCTCAATTTCTGCTGAATTATTATTATCGATTATGTTTGAAATATATGGATTTGGCAGTTACAAAGGATATGATTCTAAATTTGTTTCAAAAGAATACTGCTTGAAAATATATCATTTTTTCGTTCATGCATAAGGAAAAAAAAAAAGAAATTTCGCAATTTATTGATGACACTACATATTTGTGCTAATGAATCTTCATTTACTTTTTCATTATTATTATGAAAAATACAACATTTAATTATATAAATACAATATAAGTAATTATTACTTTTTCATTATTTTCGAAACTTTCTATTTGTAGCAATTCATCAGAGGATCGATATTCGTCTAGTGATAATTTTTTAATTCTAGACATCAACATCGATACTCTAAAAAAATTTATACATTTAATTGATTAAATGATTCTGACTTGCTTTTTCCATACGATTAATCGTGAAAGCTTAATTTTTTGTGTTATAATAACTATTCATTTTTTTTAGAATGTTATTAATTGTTAAGAAAAAAATAGCTTGAAGATTTTTTTTATCCAATATATCTATCTTTATTTTTGTCTTTATATTCAGAAATGTAATTCCATTATTTTCTGTGAAAATTATTATAATTTTATTTATTGTAATTTTTTATTTATCATTTCCAATGGTAGAAATCACCCGATGAATAATATTGAATAATAATTTATTTATAATTAAAAGTAACAATTAACCGTTAAAATCAAACAGAAATTGAAATATTGATATCTACTATCACAAAACATCATTATTTCATTACTTTTCGAATAATATATTTATATGATGAACGAATATTTGTTTCGTGCTTCTGTTGCTTCTTCTTCTTAATTCAATTTAATTGTTAATTTTTTTTTTTTTTAAATTATTCCAATTATTCTTCATTCAATATATCTGTGTTGTCGTCTTCATCTTCATAAATGTGCGCTGGAAGATGTAATTTTATTCCCTCCTATGAAAATTGCTGTGATTCTTTTCTTATCTTTCGTATACTAAAAATGAGCGAATGTGATGTATTAATTAATTATTTATAATTAAAATTTATTTAAATTATAATTATAAATTTATTATTATTTATAATTAAAATGAGCAATAATTGATTGAATCAATTTTGAAATCGAACAAAAAATTGATATCTAATTTTACTTGTACAAAATATTATTATTGTATTATTTTCTGGAAAATTCCATAATTAAATGAAACAAACGAATGTATTTATTTCATGTTTTTACTGATACCACAGATATAAATTAATATATTATAACTTTGCTGTTTCTGTGGCATAAATTTTGAATTTATCTTTATGAATATTGCAATTGCTTGATATATCTTACAGAATAATGTTAAGATTTTAATGAAAAAAATTATAAAAAGATAAAAAAAGAATAAAAAATTTTCAGTTGAAAAGTTGGTAAACAATTTGAAAAAAAATTGTTGAGAAAATTTTAATTTATTCTACTTTAATATAATTTGTTATTAAACATAGATCAATACCTGTTATCTCAGTTGACAATTCATGATTTATGAAAAAATTTCGACTTGAATCGCCATCGATTGCATTTCTTAAAAATTATATTATAAATCATATTTTACAATATTATTTTAATGTAAAATATATCTTCATGTATTTAATGACAGTAAATAATATACTTCAGAAGTATTATCGTATCCCTGGTTTGGTATAATTATTAAATTTAATTTTTTTTAATTTGTCCTAGATTTTCTTTTTTGAATTCATTATATTTTTATCAGTTTCTATTTTTATTTTGCAATTTTTGCACAGGCAATTTTCATGATAATTTTCTAAAAAAAGCAAATTTTCAAAGAATCTTTAATATGTAATAAGATTTAATAAATCTTTAATATATAATAAGATTGATAGACCAAATTTTATAGCATCAAATTTTTTATTGAAATTATTGAAATAAACTCGCAAATATAACATTCTTCATTATTTGATGTTGTATTAATAATACTATTATAAACTTTTATATCATTACCATTGTATATTTTATTTTGTATTCTTAAATTTTAAAAAATTAAATTAAATTTTATTATTTTATAATATTGAATAGTTCAGAAAATATTCCAAATGTTTTTTTATTATCTTCAATTTTAGTTTGCAAATTATTAATTTGTTTTTAAATCTCTCGATTAATTTTTGTTGTTTTCTTTTCAAATAGAAGCCTGATAGAGCGATAATAACGAAGTAAAAACGATATGGGATTATATAATTTTTTTGCCTAAAGGTTTCAAAAATATTTAAAAAAATATCTTCATATAAAAAAAGTTAAACAAATTTTGAAAGATAAAAAAGATAAATTTATAAAATTATATGTTATTATCAAAAATCAGTTTTACAAAAGCCATTGAATTTTGAATGACTTGTGAATCGGAATCTGTTTCATTATTAAATTTCTATTTATATTCTTTTTGTTGTGAACCATCGTATTTCCATTTTAATATCATTTCTAATATGATCATTTTCATTTATTCTCGTTTACTTTGCCTAAATATGCAAATAATCTGATAATAATGGTTGAATTTAATTTAATAAATCTTGTAATTTCATCTAATATATTTGTTAATTTCACTTCGATAGCTGTGATGTCACGTAGAATGTTTCTTTGATCGGATAACAATCTCTTTTTGCTTTTTGAATTTTTTGTTTTTATATAACATGGAAAAACTTTTTGTCACTTGTGTGAATTATTTCATATTGTAATTCGTGATAAATCAGCATTTATATATATATCGCGAGAGCTTTCAAGAATGATAATTTTTAAAGTGTGATTTTTAAAATGTTTTATATATGCATTTTTAATTTTTTTATTCTTGTTAAAGAGTTACTTTTTCACATGTCATTTTAGAAACATCGGCCTCGTGTAATTTTGATTTCATAGCAAAACTTCATTTGTCAATTTTCAAAATTCTATATTTCTTCTGTTCTTTTCTGTTTTTTACGTTCACTTAATGTATTAAAACGTTTTTTAGCTCATCCTTTAATTTGTCGTTTTTTTTTGGCAAATCTATAATTTGTGTAAACCAACAATGGTTTTAATTTAAGAATAAATAGTATATTTTTTTCTATTTGATTATTATTTTATTATCAAAGCTATGATGTATCATATTGTTTAATTTGATCTTCAAATTTTTTCTTCCTTTCTTCAGTAAATATTCTTCGGAAATTTAATGTGGTTTCCAAACAATGAAAATTTTTATCAAATATTTTCATACTGTTGCATGATTTCATACAACTGCATTATCAAGTCTATCATAATTTTAATTTGATGAAATTAATATTTATAATTAAATTTTTCAAAATGAAATATGAAAAAAAAGTGTAAGATATTCAACAAAATATGATACTAAAAAATGTATTATTTGCAATATGATTTTATAATTTAATTACTTATCTGATTCAATGATTTAATTATTTCACAAAATTATATTAGTTCTTAAAGTTAATTTAAATTAAATACCAATAACAAATATAAACTACGTTATTGTTAAAGATTTGTGGTAGCTTGTATTTCAATACTTCGAGTACCGTCAATAATCTGACAATAATTTATGAACGGGCATGGTTCAGATCTCTAATTTAAATAAAGGTATTACACTTTACGAGCCACATTTGCATGCTATGCGATAGACCATCGTGCAAGCGAGCGCGAAGGTCTTGACTCTCATGCGCTGCAATATGATTCCGCGAGGACTCATCCTTCGATGCCGCTCTCCAACGCGACCATTGGTTCCTCCAATCTCCTCTTAGTGTGCATTTTTCCCGAAAAACAAGAATTGAAAGAAAAACCAAGTTCACGACTGTCTTGCGATAGAATTGATATAGAAATAGAAACAAAAAAGATAGATAGAATTCGATACGAGCTCATAATATAAACGAATATACAGTCCTATGATAGTGGTCCTTCGAGCAGTAATATCAGTTTAGGCATCCCGTTTGTGCAAATTTGTCCATCAATTTTCGACTTTAATAGTTACACTATTATATTCTTATATTAATATTACACTATAGTATTTTATTATTTATATTATTAATATTATGTTTCAATAATAATTAATAATTAAATAATTAATGAATTTTTTTCATAGTTTTAAACAAAACTTGCAAATATTTGACGATCAATTGTGATCGTCAAATAGAAGTTGAATAAAGTTTTTCGTTCATATGCATCTAATTTGAAGATGCTTTATTTACAAAAAAAAAAGAGATATGCATCTTTAAAGTATGTATTGTCATTATCTCTATCTATATATATATAGATTTTTTAAATTTCTCATCATTATTACATGTGTATAATTCTCAGACTGACTTGAACACGAGTCACTTCTATGCATTTTGTATGCTTTATAACTCAAAACTGAAATTATTTCGTGATATCTAAAGACTCAGAAAGTGATAAAAAATGAATTTTGAAAATTTATTGTTTAAAAAAAACTTATTGCCAATACTGTAAAAATTTTTCACAAAAAGTTTGATTAATCATTTCGAGAATGATGATGTATATTTCAAGTGTCAATAATAATAAAAATCAATGTAGCTACTTCAATTAGTAACAGTTAATTTTTTTTTATTTTAAAAATTAAGTTTTGATCTTTTAAAATAATAATAGAAAGAACTGGATCATATTAAATAAATTTTAAAATTTAAAAATAATGATAATAAAAAATATTAAATAATGTATGATTACAAAAATATCAAAAATATTAATATGAAATTTGATATAATGCAAATACATATATATAGTAAATATATTTATTCTAATCAAAAGTTACTGATATTTGAAAAAATAAAATTGTAAATAATAATTTTATTTTTCAATAATTTGAAAATTGATTTTTTTCAAGTTTTAATATAATTATGTTAATTATGTTAACAATTAAAAAAATATAAAAAAATATTGTAAATATAGATCAATTAATTAATATAGAATTTTTATATTTTGAAGATACTTATGAAAAAAGATTTTTTACTACTTTTGGGAGGAAAATATTTCTTTGATATTTTCATAATAGTCGAGAGAGCTATTTTTCTATAATTCTTAATTCTTATATGTCTTTGCTAGTTACAGAAAAATTATATTACTTCTATAATCTATTATAAGTTTTTTCATACAATAGGTTTATTCCTTATTTCCTTATTTCTAAAGAAAATATATGCCTGGAGTTATTTAATAGATTTTAAGTTCGAATATATACAAGCAAGCATAATTTCTTTTGAAAAAAATAAGAAAAAGAAAATAAAATAAAAATTTTTTCTCAAGATTTTATTTTTGAGAAAATTGTGTTTAAATATTCGTTCTATTTAAATTCAATTCCTCGAATTATGAATAATGTTATTTGTCTTTGAATCAGCCGCATTTGGAATACGTCACCGTAAAATCGGTTGGTTTGAAGCATGTTAGAAATATACAATTATAAGTGTCGGCTAAATTCTCAAAGACAGTCTTTTCAAATTACATCATCCTTTGTTTAAACTTAATTGAAGCCTTCGTGGTAATAAGAGAAAGAGTTTTGTACATGAAAAATTTCTCCGAATACTACGTTTATAAACCTCGCGAATAATTCAAGCATTATGATTCGAGTATAGTATGGAAGTACTATTTCGAATGCAATCAATCAAAGTTTGAATCTACTTGCGAAATATTCCATTCTTATCACAAGATTGATTCAATAAATTTAAATGGAGAGACAACAATGGAACTATTTTTTCAGCCTTTAATTACAAAAGACAAGATGATCATTGCAACTGTCATTAAATTTAAAAATAAAAATTCAGTAGAATTAGACTTATAAAAATCTTAAAAATAATATATTCCGTGAGAATGCATCATTTAATTGTTCAATTGAATATTGAAAACGAAAATAAAATGATAGACTTCGCGTAAAAAAGATCTCGTTTTTCCTCATTGCAAATATATTCTTTAATATAAGTAAAATCTGATATCACGTTATCAAATAATTAATTAAAAGAGACAATATATATTATATAATTAAGAGATTAATTATAAATCTGAATATTTTTAATATAAACCAAGTTGATTTTAGAGAGAATAATAATACAATTGATACGATTGATATCTATCATAAGCGAAAAAAATATGTGTATTGGTAACTTTTGCTATGATGGAGCGTCTTAAAAACTTTAAATAAGAAAACAAATTCACAAAGATTCGATGGATGCCATGAGAAATCATTTTATATGGATAGATTTATCGTTAATTGATGAGATTTATCGTAAAATCGAGACGGTATCATAATATAAAGAGATATATATACCAGATATATCTCTCAAGGATTTCTATTGAGACTTTTCTTTTAACTCTTTCACTAGAGGCGATTTCTTTGCTCGAAGCACTAGCGTATTTCGATGATTTTCGCTCTTCTTATGATGGGTTATAGAAGAGTTGATCCTTTGCTCGATGACTTTTTCAGTCGAGCAAAGTAGCAACTAGAAATGATTTTGCATATATATGACGAGTGGTCTTAAGGTACCATAAAATGATTTTATATAAATTAATTTACAAAAATTTATTTTGTAATAATTTATCTATATTGATATCTATAAAAATATAATTTTATAGATATCATATTAAATATAATATTAATTTCTGTATTTCTTTTCTTTCTTTTTTATTTTTTTATCGATATTATGTCGGTCAAATGACATTTTAATTTACGTAATTCGTAGTCAAAGTATAATAACGATCTGTAAACACATGAATATTTTACGAAAATTTTATTCAATAGCATAGAAATATAATGGAATTCAAATAGATAATAAATATGGGAATTATATTGTTGGCAAACTTAAAAGAACATTGATCAAGAAATAACGTTAGTTACATTCCTTTTTATTCAAACACATCATAGAGACATGGATTTCTTGGATGCTTCGTTTAGAAACAATTTCGACACATATAAATCCAATGTGTTTGCGACTATAAAGTTGTTTTCTCGATTATATAAATTCAAAACTTTTGAATTATTTTGCACTGGAAGATTCATTATCTATAATTTAAAGAAATCAACCAAATAGAGAATTAGAATTTACACAATAGCAGATTCAAACACTAGCTATGTTTATGATATTATGGAGCTTTCATAATAGAGAAATTGATAAGACCTTCGATATCAATCAGAATTCTATTATATCTTTACAAAATGTTGTTGGATAAAATTTCTAATGCTCAAGAACACTTATATGCTCAAGAACACTCACATACAATCAGTGATGATCAGTATTATACAAATTATATCGTGGCTTAAAAATTATACGAATTGAAACGTCATTCAACTGGGACGATCTTAACAAATAGGAAGGAGTTGTCAAATTTGATAAAAAAAAATCAAAATTCCAAAAGAAATCTATGATAGCATTAAAATAATTCAAGGAAATCAACCAATTGGAAAATATAATAAAAAATAAATCACAAAGGACCAATAAATGACATTTTTTCCCAACATCAATAAACTATTAAGAAGAAAAGAGATTAATCCATATACTCAATTTACACAACCAAAGAAGTTGTTTTGAGGTAAATAGAATTAATAAGGGATTCAGAATAAGAGAATGCATAATAATATTTTCTTGTCCACGCAAAAAAAAATTAAATTATATTAAATATGCAAATAAATTCCTCCTTCTTTTTTTCTATGATCTTAACTTTTGACTGAACTCGAATTACTTTCCGTTTGTCATCTTAACATGTTGACTGCCGCTTCACCCATATTCGGGTGACGCTTATTTGACTATTTATAAACGATCTTCGTAGGTATTTGGAAAGATATTCTGCAAGGTGTAATAAAATTATTAAATTGTTATAAAAATAATAAAAAAATAATTTATTAAAAAAATTATTTTGAATGTAAAATTTTAAAACATTCTATACAAAAATGAGGTTGATCCAGACAATTTGGACAAAAAGTTGTTGTCTTTTTTAAATTCCTTCGTGCGTTTGATAGTCCGTTTGTCGTCTTTTATCTGAATAACATAATTTGCATGCAGTCTAATACTTATACTAGAATTATTTTTCCGATATTATGTTGACTCCGTTGAAAGTTTTGACAAGATTTTGTTGTATTTTCAGATAATCTTAACAATTTTGTAGCTAATAATTCTCTAAATCTTCTAATTTTGGGGTATCACGAGTCTCATGGTACATACAATTAGATAGTTTATGAACATATCGTGTTCTGACCATCGGACACTTTGGATTACTTGCTGTGATATTGTGACAGATCTGGTCTCTAATAGACAAGTAATACGAATAATTTATATACAATTCACAATTAAGAAGTACATTTGTTACGATTAATCGAAGGGCATTTGACAGTTATATTATCCAAATTATAATCCAAATTATCCAAATTAAAATATTCAAAATATACTAAATCAATACTACTATTCAATAGTATTATCAATCCAATTACTATTATCAATACTTGCGGACGCGAACAGTAATAATGGAAACAAATGATGCGAGACATCATTCTTGCAACTATCAGACTCGCATTATTAAAATATCGGTACAAGTGACTGGAGTACACTTGATACAGCGGCGCTCGTGTCTGAAGAAGATTTCGTTAGAAACACGCGTGGCAGTCAACATGTTAAAGATTGTTTTGTTTTCAAAAAGAGTCGTGATGAGTTTCCAGTCTTGCAATAATTTCAAGAGATATGGCGTGCGAGAAGCATCATTTGCGTCACTGCTTACTTTTTACGTTCCAGCTTAAGAAATCAGTTATTGAAGCTACTGAAATGGTTTAGCACTATAAACTTACTAGAGTAGAGTATGTCTTACAGAACATACAAAAAATGGTGCCAAATATTTAAAGCCGGAATTTTTAATTTGGAAGACGACGATCGTTCAGATGCATCGAAAAAGTTTGATGTTGGTGAGTTAGAAGAAGAATTGGCAGAAAGATTGGGAGTCATAAGACAAGCAGTATCTATCCGACTGAAACAATTGGGTATCACATAACACAACAATCCTGATTTATGTAATAAAATCTTGAATTTGTAAAAAAAAAAAAAGGAGAAAGAACTTATTTGCACACCTAATAAATATACGACCTTAATATTGTTGTTCTCTAATATTTCTGTTCTTCTCAAACGAGAATATTCTATAATAAACGAATTATCATTATATAAATAATCCTTAATTGATATTAAATTATAATAAAGAAAAAACGAGGCGGATGCAACATTGGTATCAGAAATACCTGAGATTCTTCTTTTAGGAAGAAAAAGATTTCCACTAACACTAAAAAGAAAGTTTGCTTTTTGTAGAATTGATGATTAATTTGCAGAACTTCGTTGAGGAACAATTCGCAGAGTAATATCGTTTTTAGGAAGAGAAATATCAACGAAATCCACAAAAAGAAGCAGAAATCCAATGCACAATACATAAATGTCAAAAAACAACAAATCCAACAAGTGCCTGTTTTCTATTGTTCATAGTAATTTTAATATTTGAACAGCTGATTGAAATGAGACAGACAGCTGTCTTTGTAAGTAATATAGATAATAATATTGGAAATATTGAAAATTAGGCGATTGTGTTTAAACAGATAACCGTTCTCGCCAATGATTTATTTTCGAATTCTCATTTGTTAGCGTTTGCAATATATATCAGTATAGTATCATTTAGATTATATTAGATTATATCATTATAATAATGTATAAATATGTCATTTTAGTACTATATATCATTTAGATATATAGTAAAATCTTCACATTTTGATTTTTATGGGATTTTTATGGGAACGGTTTAAAACATAATTCGAAATAGTGATACTAAGAAATAAGAAGAGATAAGTCTCGATCATTAAAAGTTCGATGTGAAGCGTATTAATTTCTTTCCTCGCTGATTGTTTTCTTGATTATTTGAGGTTATGTTCAGTAATTGAATTCCGTTTTGTTGCGAAAAATTTATTAAATTTGAATTATATTCTATTTTGAAGTTATCGGCGAAGAGGAACCGTTGACTGCCGAAATTGATGATCGATTCAAATGATTTCGTTCCCCAAACGAGGAACAAGTTGGTTACATTTCAATCCGTTACGGCATTGACCAACAAAAAGATTAAAACATCTCTGTATCTTGTATCTTCGTATCTTTAAAAGTTTCATTTGCAGAACTCTGGAAACAAAAGCTATCGGGATTATATCTAAAGAAGTTAAGAAAAATAAGTCAGAACGAAAATATAAATCCATTTTTGTTTTTAAGAAATTATAAAATAAAAGAAAAAAACGAAGAAGAAAGTAATAAAGCTATATTGACAAAAGAAAATTTTCATAAACATTGTTATAAAAAGAAGAAAAAGAAGCAAAAGAAGAAAAAAAATTTCCGGTTTCGATTTCTGTTGTATTGAATAATAATAAACTCATCTTTAAACTTATTGATTGTCGAAAGAACCAATAAGAAAATTAAAATAATTATTTTCACGGACTCAAATTTAAACCTATTAAAAGCGAAAATGTTTTCTCGGTTTCTGCAGAAATGTTACCAAATTATAAAAGATATAATTTTTTTTATTAAAAATAAAAAATTTCAAATTAAAAAAAGGTTTCTATTATTATCGACATTGTCTTTTAGATATTAATTTTCTCAACAAACATAAATTAATAATTTTAAAGATATTTAAATATTCAAAATTAAAATATTTTTCCTTTTCGATGGTGATGATTTACATTGCAGATATATTATGATAATATACGGTGATAATGTAAAGAATGACGACTATTGGACATGCTATTGTAATCGTGGAAAAGTGTTATATAAAAAAGAACCTTGCATAAATATCGTGTCAATATATACTATACTATTAGAAGAACCATAAAAATGTGGTGTGAATGGTTGGACAGATTGGATAAGGATTCAGCAATTAAGGGAAAGAAATTTAAAGATATTGAACTTTTACTTTCAACTTTAATCTTATCGAATGTTAATGATCTGCTATATGTGATAAGAATCAAATGATTGATATAAAATATAGATCAGTAAATGATCATCTAACACAAAAAAAATTCAATTAGATTTCAACTGAAAATGTATAATATTTATCGATGAAAAAAAAAATTATTTTCCAAAAAAAAAGGAAAAGAAGAAAGAAAGAAAACGAAAATAAAAGAAAAAAGTTTTAAGCATTTACAGAAGGAAAAATTGGCAAATGCAACATTGTTCAATATTAAATCAACACTGAAAAACATTGACCTATTAAACAAGGCCTTTAATCATCGCGCGGAAATAAACGAATTATTAATCCTTTGTGCTCAAATGGTGAATCTACGGCACTTGAATTAATTCGAATAACAAACAATATTTATTTATGTTTGATTTTTAAAAAATATCGCTCCATGAATAGATTTCTTCATAGATTTCTAAGCTCTTTACGTATAATCTTATAAAGTGTAGAATAATATATGTCAAATGGCTAGATTTTTTTGACGTTAGTCCGAGTTTGACAGTGGTGGCAATAGAAATATTTTAAAGTTTTTAAGTTTTGTAAGTATGAAATACGATAATGAAATTTGATTTTTCGTTATTGAATAATGAAATTACTTCTATTCGTTAAAGAAATTGACAATAAAAAGAAAATAACGATGAAAATAAAGATGTAATAAAAGAAAGTGAAAAATAAGAATAATAGACAGTAAATGTGAGAGCACATTATTGGGATTGTAATGTTTGTTCTCAACGAAATAAGAAAGGTGAAAGACATCAAATAATATTTTATTATGATACTTTCCTTAACAAACCGAGGATACATCTTGGTAATTACTTTATTATTAAAATATTACACTAAACAACAATATAGATTTTATTGTGACAATATATTGACTATATATAATATTCAACAAATAATTAAAAAAAAAAACACTTTTTCTTTCTTTATATGTAAATATAAATATAGATACATAAAATATTAAAATATAAGAATTTATATACATTAATTTGTGTGTGAAGTCATTTTAAATTAGTTTGAAGAAATTCACTGAATGAATACAGGAAGCCTGGAGCGCAAAAAGATCAAAGAAAATTTTATATTATTAAATAATAAAAAATTGGGTAATTCCTAGTCTTCGTTGATTGTTTTCACTAAAAGGAAGGACGGACAAAATTATGTATCTATTGCAAATGATTAAATGAAATCACTAAAAAGGACTCTCATCCATTGCCAAAAATAAAAGAAATCCTTGATATTTTATCTGATTTCACTTGATTTTTTACAGTTGATTCCCAAAGTGGTTACTGGCAAATCTTGATGGGTTAAGAGAAAGATTAAGAGAAAATTACTTTTGTAGGAGTTATGGTAATTTAAAATAATGCCATTTGGATTTTGCAACACTTCTGTCATATTTAAACGCTTAATGGATATCATATTGGCAGATCTCACTTGAAAAATCTATCTATTTATATTTGAATAATATAATTATCTATAGAAAAACATTTGAAGAGAAGATAGTAAATTTATAAAAAATACTCTTCCTGCGTAAAGCAGATCTACTTATGTGATCATAAAAAATGCATCTTTTCAAAAGAAGCAAGATGTTTGGAATATATAGTTGCAGAAACTGGAATAAAAATAAATGAAACAAGATTAGAACTATTCAGGAATGGAAAATTCTAAAATAAAAAAAATATAAAAAAAAATATCTCCCAATCAAAAAGTTTTCTGGGATTTATTACAGAAAATTTATTTAGAATTTTTGTTAATTTTTTTGTTAAAAATTGATTGCAAAACTTTTGCATCATTTGATTGAAGAATATAGTTTGACTAGTTATTGTCAAAAATTAAAAGCAAAATCGTTTATATATATTCAAAATATATAGTATATTCAAAAAATATATAATATATATAATATATAATATATTTAAAAAATATATAATATATATAATATATTATATAATATATAATATATTCAATATATTCAAAAAATAGAAAATTTATTTTAGATATGGATCAAGTTTTGTAATCATAAAATGATCCTTTCTCAAGAGCAAAAAGGACAGGAAAAATCATTTTCTATTTCTCAAAAAAATTAGCAAAAGATCATTGCAGATTAATTACTATATAATTAAAGAATTATTAGCAATAGTAAAGTCAATAGAATATTTCCATCATTTTTC
This sequence comes from Apis laboriosa, assembly GCF_014066325.1. Classification (NCBI taxonomy): domain Eukaryota; kingdom Metazoa; phylum Arthropoda; class Insecta; order Hymenoptera; family Apidae; genus Apis; species Apis laboriosa. The sequence goes on from NW_025223765.1 coordinate 2,207,928, forward strand.
TTTTTTTTTTTTCTGTTAAGGACAGATCACGCAATTTTACAATAATGTCTTTCAAGAAATAGTTCATTAGATAGAATACTTACAAGAATATGATTTTGAAATTCAATTTCGAAAAGATAGAGATCATAACAATGCTGATTCGATATCCTGCAAAAAATGTTTATGCCAAAAAGCAAAAGACGAGTTCATGGAAGAAGAGAATCTTTTTTTTATTTCGGACGACTTGTGAAATTTCAAAAATTCGAAATTTAAAAGAGTTTAAAAATTATCTCATTATTAATCTCAATTAGAAAACGAAGAAATAGGATTTATTTTTAAAAAGAAAAAAGAAAAGAGAAACCAGTCTGATAAAATACAGCAAAGTTTTTACCCAATACTTTAAAATATTATTGAAAAATACGAGATTCTCTGAAATTAGAATTGTTGCTCCAAAAATAAAAATCGAAAAATGACGAAAAGCTGACTTGGCTACTAGTAGTATCTCGAAAAAGCACTTTGGAGTAAATAAAACATTAGCAAAGATATGAAAACAATTTTATTTCTTGACAAGATATAGAAGATCGATCTTGATTGTATATCTTGATCCTTGCCAAACAAAGGAATGGGAATGGTGAAGATTTATAATTCTCGAGCACCATTTGAGAAAGTAACATTCGATGTACTCGATGTTCACTCTTGAAATCGGAAATCGATTTGCACTAATTTTGATCGACTATTTTATAAAATGATTTGAATGCCAAATCAACAAGCATCTACATCTGCCAAGATTCTGTTCTGTGTTATAAATGAATACAGAGTGCCTTTAAAAATTCGTTTCGATCAAGAATTTTGAATCAAGAATTTTTCAGAAATTAAATTGCTTGGAATCAAAAATAACTCCATTATATCCCCATTCAAATAAACTGCAAAAATGTCTAATTTAAACTGTAACACTTAGCGATGTTTGTTGAAGAAAATCAATGTAAGAGGAATGTATCCCGTTATTTTTCTTAGCCTAACGTATTTCAAGACATAAATCAACACAAATGTCGCCAGTTGTAATTTTATATGATCAAGAGTTACGTTTGCCTATACATGAAAAAAAAATTCCTTTTAATCAAAAAGAAAAGACTACAACATATATTGAAGAAATAAAAAAAGAATGAAAAAGATTTACCAAAAAGAAGGGAAAAATTAAAAATTTCTTCGGCGAAAGTGAAAACGTGATACGATAGCCATGTTTATATCATTGAATTTAATTCAAGAAACCATGACTTTATCAACCATGACGAACGAAAGGAAAATGTCTAAAGTTACAGATAATAAGACAGACATAAGAAGGACTCTATACAAGATAATATAAATGATATAATTTATCATATTCGATTAATCGATGAGCAAAATATGAAATCCGAGAATAAAAAAAAAAAAAAAAGAAAAATTATATAATTTTCGTTCAAGAAGAGAACCCTTTTTCAAAGAATATTAGGACATATATTAAAGTAGTTTTCTCATTATCGACAATTTTTTTTCGACTATAAAGAAAATATATAAGAAATATATATAAGAAATATATATAAAGAAAACGGCTTCAATGAAGAAGTCGTTCTTTTGAAATGATGCTTTTTTGAACTCGGAATCTCGAAAGTTACATTTTTGCAACAGAATCCGCTCTGTAACAATCAGCGGATAAAAAACAATGCTGGTTCATGATGATAAAATGTTGAAATTCAAATTTCTCTGATATAAGGAATTCTTCTAGTGAATCGGAGATACACTTTGAAAAAGAAATTAGATCCTTAAGATTTGAAAAGATATCAAGAAAATTCAAGTGGAAGATTAAAATATAGATTTGGTGAACGTAAGAAAAGAACGAAGAATATAGATATTTATGCCTTACTCGGGATTTTTCTCTGAAATGAAAGATGAATATCGAGATTCGCTATTTGAAAAAGACTATGTAGATGAATTTGTAAACCTCTTTTTCAGATACAAGTTTCCAAATAAACAGAATGAAATTGATTGAAATTGCTGCACTCACCTTTTTTCAAAGAGGGAAACGTCAATAGACACAAAAGATGACAACATCGGTTATCAAAATTAAATATATCGATTAAAAAAAGTCTGATATTGGAATGTATCAAAGAAATGTGTTATTCTCTGCTCTTCTTGAGAATATTGTATTCTATATTGAACGATTTATCATTGTATAAATTAATATTAAATTGTAATTAGTATATAAATAAATTTATCATGGAAGAACAAATGTTATTAAGCGGATGCAATATTTATGAATGAATATTTATTATATTTCTGAAAATGCACAAATAATTGAAAAAAACCAAGCCTTTTTGGATATATATTTTTAGAAAGATAAATCTTTTTTCTTTTCTCATATTTGGAAATTAGCATTAAAATTCTTCACCAGAATAACAGGCCTCTTTATCTTGTACTCTTGCATATGTTTCTTTATAGATCTTCAGTATAAAATTATATATTTATATAAAGAGTGTCCTAAAATTCATACAAGATTTTGCGCTATTTGTGTGATAAAGTGTTACCAACGAAAAAAAAAAAAAACAGCATGATCCTGATAGTTCAGGATTATTAAAAATGGAGCGCTATACAAAAGAATAACGCGTTTTCATTGTTGAACAATATTTTAAAAATAATGAAGATTTGTCAGCTACAGTTTACAATTTTCGTACAAAATATCAGAATAGTGATTTAACTTCATCAATTATGAAGAAATTAATTAAAAAATTTAGGGAGACTAAATCAATTAGTGATTTTAAGCATTCTAGCCGCCTTTCGATTTGTTCAACACAAAACATCGAAGCAATTCGTGAGAGTGTTGTTAAGAGTCCAGGAACATCAATTCGTGGCTAAGAATTAAACATTTCGAGAAGTTCTTTACAGCGTATTCTCATGAAAGATTTGCATCTTTATGTTTACAAAGTTCAATTCACAATTCAAGAACTGAAGTCTATTGATCACGCACAGCGAATAGAGTTCATTGAATGAATTATAGAACAACAATAAATGGATGCTGATTTTTCGAACAAAATCATCTTCAACGACGTGACTTATTTTCATCTTGATGAATTGATTAATGGACAAAATTATCACATTTGGGGTTCAGAAAATCTACAAATGATTGTTGAAAAATTCACAATATGTCACTGTTTGGTACGGATTTTGGGCTGAAGGCATCATCGGATCATTCTTCTTCGAAAATGTGACTGTAATCAGGCAATAACAATTAATGGTGCTCGCTATCGCGATATGATCCAGTTTTTTGTGCTTAAATTTCAAAATATAGATATGGACAACATGTGGTTTCAACAAGACGGTGCTATATGCCATGCAGCTCAAGAAATAATTCAATTATTTCATTTCTTGGTCATGTAATTTCCCATTTTGATGATTAGAATTGATTGTTCAGATCGTGCGATTTAATGCTTTTTTCGACTTTTTTCTTTGGGGTTTTTGGAAGTCTAAAGTTTATACTAACACAAGTCCGCGATCACCCACGCCTTGAAGGAAATTAAGCGCTATATCAACGAAATTCAGCTACATTTATGCAAGAATTTATGGAAAATTTCAGCAAAAGAGTGTGTATATGCCAGTAAAGCCGTAGAGACTATTTACTCGATATGCTATTCCATACATAATCCTATACTGTACATTTTATGAATCAATAAAAAATTTACAATTTTTAATTATAAACCTGTTCTTTATCAAAATTACTTCTTGCGTGAATTTTGGAATTCTCTTATGTAAAAGAGTCATAGAGAATAGCGAATAATAAACCAATCAATAATAATTATACTTCTATCAAGTTTACAGCGATAAATTCAGAAGCACATGCACAAGATTCAAGTTTATTAAAGCCAATTATCCACATCGCGGCATCACACATTAGCGACCCAAAAGAGAAGCATCTGGATTCAATAATCATGAGAAATCTGTTTGAATTCTTGTTATACAAGTAAGTCATATATCGATTTATATCTATTAAGTTTTAATTCAATCATATTACAAAAATATTATAAGCTACCATGTTTATATAAAAATAAAATATATATAATAAAATAGTGTGCATGAATATTCTCTAGATTTATCTAAGGAATCTAATCTAAAAGTTTTTAGTTGAGTTATAAATAATATAAGACGTCTGATTTAAAATTATTATTTTTGATAAAAAATTGCATGCTTCCAAGTTATTGCATTACGAGCATATTATGATTTTGCTCTTGAAACATATAGGATCTTCATCGATAAGATTTATAATACGATTAAAAAATGAATATTTTTCAATAGAATTTTTGAAATATTAGCTATTTCTCTTCATTAGAATATCGTTTTAATGTTCAATAATTCAAATGCTAAAAACGTTATATTGCTTTAATATTCCCTAATTAATTGAATAATAATTAGACAATAATTCACATCGGATGTTAAGTTTCATCTAATAGAAATATTGTGATTTTTCTGAAAAATTTAAAGATTAGTAGTTTTAAATATTGTCCCACTCTCTCCAAGAGATAGTGTAGTCAAAGCGCATAGGAGAATAATTATGACATTTTTTAAAACTGTTAATTAAGTTTTTTTTTTTTTTTTGATAATAATGAATCAACGGGTTTTTGTTGGGATGGTATTATCGACACACGGTTTTTTGTCTAAAAAAAACAAATTAAATACATTGATTGAGATTCTTTATTTTTTGACTGTTATATGTATTCGACTCGATTACTCATATTCGATAACGATACGCACGCGCGTCTTATTCTATCTCTCTCACTCTCACACTCTCATACATAACATGCATTGAAGCGGTAAATTCAAATCCATCTCCAACAGTTTTCGAAAAAAATATTCAAGGAAAATTTCGCACTTTGTGGAAACGCTAAGAATTCGTCAACGAATTTTTGCTACGCGTCGTGCAAAAATGAATTTATTTAAAATCTTGTCTAAAAGAAAATGCTCAGAAAATCGAATCATTAGAAATAATTTTATTATATTATACTTTACATATTATATACTTCAAAATCTTGCTTAAAAAAATCTTGCTGAGAAAATCGAGTCGTTAGAAATAACCTATATACTCGCGTAGAAAAATATTACAATGAGCCAAGCGTCATAATAAAAAAGCATTTTTCAAATTTTCAGCGTGGAATTTTACGAGCAACGCTCGATCCATTAACCGATCTAGCTACAAAATATAATACGTTGAAAACTCTAAACAAATCATTTCTCGAAGCATTCTCGATTTCACAAATTATATACATACAAGTTAGATGAACAAATGTTTACGACTATGATGAAAAGAGAAAATACATGGAATGGCATTCGTATTCTCGTGCATTTAATACAACACAATTGCTCATCTCTAAAAATCATTTTCGGCAATACTATCAATAATTGACTGATTCAGATATAGAAAAACGAACTGACTTAATCCGAAAAAGGAGATTATGCACGAATTGCCTCCAATCGTGATATTAAGAATTTTTGCAATATATTATAATATTTTTGTATGCAATATAATAGAAAACATTGCTACATAAGGATAATCCAATACATTGTATCTGCATTGAGTGTGAGAGGAAAACGCTTCTATCTACTGCAATCCTCCAAATCCATCCATCGTAATCGTAGACATTTGTTGCGATTGTAAAGAGTGCTTGTGACTTTGTCCTCTTATTGGAGTCAGATTTTATGATAATTTTTTTTAAGATCAATATTAAATTTTCTATTTAGTTCAATATTAAATTATATTGAAATATCAATTCTGTTGTTCTTCGCTTCACTTACTTCATTTAATTATAATTAAACAATGAATACATTATAAATGTGCTATCATTTTATCCAGGTCGTAGTAACTAATGTAGAAATTGAAAAAATTGAAAGAATTCCTAGAAGTAAATTTCCATTATACAATTGTTAATATATATGAAAAGTAAATATTTATGTGTAAATGACTATTTTGTCGTACAATGTATAAAGAATAGACATTCCATAGGCACATATTTATTATATGAAAAAAATATTTCTTAAATTATTTCGCATTGATTCAATTGTGTTTATTATTATATCAGTTTTGTCAACTATTTCCGTGAATTTGTTGTATATTTACAAAATGGTTTTTGTGTTATTTCTTCTTTTTTGTAACTCTTCTGTATGTAAATATCTTTCTTATTTTTCCATTTCATCGCTAATAAATTGTCAGACGAGAGAAAAGTCACTTCTCCTTTTTTTCTTGGCATTCATCTTCTTTTCTTTACACTACCACACATATGTAGTATTCATATGCAAACAATTGAATAACGCGAATTTGTGTGTTAATTATCCATATATAATGTGTGTTCTTACGTAAGATTCCATTAGCGACATAATTTTTCTCAATATTTCAATATATATTGGAATTTTATAGTATCAGATTCACTGTGAATAATAAAGTTTTGAATATATTCTGTTTTACAGTCGCAGAGGATTTTATTCCGAATTTATTTTTCTTTGATAATAATTTAATAATAATTTATTTCGATCTCTGCTCATTATCTCTCCAAATATGTCGCTTCATTCCACAATCTATTTTTTAACTTTAATATTCGTCGAATGATAATTTCTTACTTTTTCATCAATAGCAAAAAAAAAAAAAAAAAACGATATAATTCATTCATTCAGATTTATTTTAATTGATGATTAGAATCCATTCATCTCCAATAGCTGTTTATTTTTTCAACAATAATTCTATCAATTCTTCAAATATAAATATAATATAATAACTATAAATATAATAACTGAAAGTATTGCAGAAATTCCCAAAAAGATCTTATATTTATTTGAATATTCGAAATTCATCTAATATCTGACTGGTTGATACTTTGTTCATTACATCATCAATTTCTTCAAATTGATCTGATATACTCGATGCATTTAATCACCGTTTTCTACGATATGCTTTGTTTATATATGATTTATTTTATTATTTCATCATTGCTTTCTGAATCATTCACCAATTTCTTTTAGATTTTTATATTCTTACTCATCTTAAAGACAACTGTATCATTTATTAATATTTGAAATGAATATTCTATTAATTGGAATTAATAGAATAATGAAGAACAATTTATCAATCTTCACTTATTTTTTTGTATGTAATATTATTGCTGATTAATTACTTTTTTTATTTTTAACTACGATAATCCACAAAAAGAAAACAAATAAATTTTACTCGAAGACTTGTTTTTCTTCGTCTTCTAAATTAATATTATATTCAATTCGTCTTCTATAATTTTTTTCTCTTTGAATCGGCGAATTTCTAATAGGTATAGATCAGGATTTTTTGCAAATTCTGGATGAGCGATTATCATCTTGACAATACATATTAAAATAATTTTTGGAAACAATGGCACGGCAAATACCTTGGAATTAACCACCAATAAGAAGTAGCATTCCGAGTACCGAAATTTGATTGGAACCATGATCTTAGTTCAAAAAGGCAACATCATTCATAACTCTTAGAACTCATTGTTCATATAGTGACTTCTAGAACTCATCGTCGTAATATAACTCAAAGCGTATGAAAATATTTAATTTCATATATTCAATAATATAAATAATTAAATAATAATTTTAAGATTTAATAATTAAGCCAATAGTTCCATCCGTGCATAAAACTTATTTCAATTTTATAATCCATGTTGACAGATATTGAATAGATGGCACAAGGTGATGCTGTAAAGAGTTTTTGAGAAAAGAATTTAGAGGCCCTTTCATTTTGTATATTTGTTAGAAATAATTGGGAGACATTTTCCATCCATACTAGTCTCAATCAGCATCTTGCTTGAGAAGAATTATTACAAACATTTTTCCAGTTTCCTGAAAATTTTGTGAGTGGTGTAGCCTCTCTTAGTCTAGGAATTTTTCTTAGGGATATCGTTCAATCGAAGAGCTGGTCCGCAGTATTATTTGCCACTTGCATACATCACCCAAAACCTGCGATCTCGCGAAATGAGCATAGAGGAGACTTTAGAGGATAACTTTTGAACTTCAAAACTATTTAAATGTCAAAATTTAAAAAAAAAAAGAATTCTTGTAACTTCAAAACTTCTTGCTTCTTAAAATCTTCCGAATTTGTAATCTCAAACTTTAAAACATTATGAATGATAAATGTAAATATTTATTAGCATATGAACGTTGCTTTTGATCGTCTTATAATGGAATTTATTAACAGCGAATTTTATTATAAATTAGTTATTACTACAAATAATGTATTTTTCTTTTAATCATATGATCCATACATAGTATTGATCATCATAAATCCTTATTGGGAAGAGGGAAATGGTAATATTACATCACAAGTGCGTACTATATGTATATTTCAGCTCATTCGGTCTTAGAACCCTAACGAAACACGCTGAATTGGATCGTTTTGAATCAGTTGGATTTGTTGATATGTAAATGACTACTATCTTCGATGTTGGAGGAAAAATATAAAATAAAGGGTGTCCCAAAATTCACGCAAGAAATAATTTTGATAGAAAGCACAGATTTATGATTAAAAATTGTAAATTTTTTATTGATTCATAAAGTATACAATATAGGGTGGTTATGTATGGAATAGCATATCGAATAAATGGCCTCCACAGCTTTACTGGCATATACACATTCTTTTGAAAAACGAAATTTTTCATGTTCGTTTTAAAAATGTGATTGAATTTCGTTGATATAGCGCTCAATTTTCTCAAGGCGTGGTTAGTCGTGGGTTTATATAAACTTTACTTCAAAACTTCAAAAAACCCCAAAGGAGAAAGTCTAACAGCGTTAAATCGCATGATCTGCGCGGTCAATTCTGATCATCAAAATGGAAATTATACGATCAGGAAATGACTCATACAGTATTGTTTTTCAGCATGTGTTTTGTTGAAATTACATGTTGCGATAGCGAGACCATTATTGTTTGACCAGCCGCATTTTCAAAGAAAAATGGTCCGATAATTCCTCCAGCCCAAAATCCTCACCAAATAGTGACACGTTGTGGTTTTGTTTCTCGAACAATCACTCGTGGATTTTTTGAATCCCAAATACGATAATTTTGTCGTTTAATCAATTCATCAAGATCAAAATGAGCCTCGTCGTTGAAGATGATTTTGTTCGAAAAATTTCCATTATTTTTAAAATATTGCTCAACAATGAAAACGCGTTATTTAAAAATGGAGCATAGCACTCCATTTTTAATAATCTTGAATTGTCAGCTGTCACGCTGTTTTTTTTTTTTTCGTTGGCAATACTTTACCGCACAAATGGCGCAAAATTCAAATCTTGCGTGAATTTTAGAACACTCTTTATACGTATAGATGTTATAGATATTAATTTCTTGTTTGTTTCTTCCATTCTTCTTCCATCTATTTTTGATATTTATGAAATCTAGGATAGGACTTCAGTGACATTCATTGATAATTGTAAAAGTTTTATATTTAAGCTTGATATATACTTATATTTATATTTCATAATCAAACAATTATATTATTATTATTAAGTAATTATTATTTGTATCTTTCAGAAAATAATATGAACATATTTTTAATATTTTAATTTTATTAAGGAAATTATTAAAAAAATAAATCATATATAATAATATCAATTTTTCCATGATCCGGTGAAAAAGCAATTTATATTAGATTTATTTATTAATTTATAATATTATTTAATAAATTTTAAAAATAATAACTACTTTTGAATAAATAATAAATCGTTATAATTATTATAGTATTATATATATATTAATATATTATTTTATATTATAATAATATATTATAATATATAATTATATATTATTATATAATATATTATACTAATATATTATATATTATATATTATATAGTTATTAGAAATTTTGGATTCTTGCTGGTCCATTATCTCTTGATGGTTTTGATATGAGTGTTGAGAAATCAATTACAATCTTTTTATCATAATATATTTTCGTGGCGAAATTTTAAATATTCTTATTCTTTAGACAATTCGATAGAAAAAATGATAAAATTTTAAATCGCGTCCTATATTTAAAAATTACATTTTTTAAATAATATGTTATGCACAAGTAAATACTGAATATTCAATACCTAATATCCGTATTCTTCGCTTCTAATGGTCTTGATATTTTGAGTTTATCTATTAGAACATATCATTCATACAAGTTTTATTCAATCTCTGTTATAAATTAATTCATGAATTAAAAAATGAAATAATGTCAAGGTATTTACTTTCAATTTCTTTTAAAAATATTTTATTGATTAACATATTGTTAAAGATACTAGAAAAATAACTGATAAATCTTTTAAATCAATATTTAGAGCATGAATTTCTTCAAAGCAATGTAACATGGTAAGGTCGAGGTATTTTAAAGTGATTTCAAAATATTTGTAATAATTTAATTTTATATTTTATCTTTATTTTTAATATTTTATTTATAATTTATTTAAATTTTAATATTTTCTATCACTTATCATTGAATACATTTTCTATTAAAATTTAGAAATATAATGTTCGTATTAATAATGAATGTATATAATTTATCGTAGAGTTAATAATGTATATGAATAATAATGTATATAGTGCTAATTTAATAATCATAATTTTAACATTAAATTAAATAATATTATAAAATATAATCGTGAAAACAATCAGAATCAAACAATGCATAGTGATATTTGAAATATAATTAAAAGAATGAGAGAAAAATATGATGAAGGCAAAAAAGCAACTTTTACAGTAGAAAAGAAAACAACAAATTATAGCAGTATATACTTTGGATTTCGGATTCACTAAGCATATCAATCAAAACATTCAAAAATATCCAAAAAAAAAAGATTTTTAAGTTCTAATAAAAAATTTAATTGTTCAGAGAAAAATATAAAATTATAAAAAATATTTACGATTTTTATATAAATAGAAAATTATTTCGAGTGCGTCAAAATTATTATAATCGCAATTAAAAAAAAAACTTAATTTTCTATAGCAAATGCATATTTTTCATAGATTATTGAAGAATATGGGATATAAATGGAAAAAAAGTAATAGAAAAATTCTATTAGCGTATATTTTGGATAAAAACTTAATAATTAATTAGAAAACGAAATATTTAAAGATAATATATTATTATAGAATGTAGAATAAAAATATAATTTCTTTTGATAAAATGTGAATTAATAATAATCAACAAAAATTTACTAGGAACAAATTGATCATATTTCATTTCATTATAATACATATAAAAGAAAGTGATTAGGCAATTAATACCTGCATAATTTTTTTTAAATTACGCTTAATATCAGAAAATTAACAAATGATAACGAGAGATGAACAAATGAATGCTATTAATTTTAAAGAAATAGATAAAAAAAAAAATTATTGACCAATCTTTTATCTCATTCTATAATTATTATAAATAATTTTTACTTTATTATTTATACATCGTATTATTTATAATTATATATTATATGTAATATATATGTACATAATATACATTATCATTCAGTGTATTTCAATAAATTATCGTATAAATATGCAAATAAAATATGATTGAGTGATTAATTGAAAATAATATTCAGAATCCATAACAAAAAATTTATTATATTAGCTAAAATTGAATAATATAAGAAAATATAAAAAAAATAGATGAACTAATGAAATTACAAGATCATGTATCAAAACTTCTATCTTATATGTTCGAATTCAATTTCATTGAACTGGCATAAATTAAAAAAAATGAAAATAATATTACTTTAAAAACAGTAGAATAGAGAAATAATATATGAAATAATAATAGAAATTATTAAATTATTAAATTATTAAATTTAATTGCAATTATATATGTTATGTAGAAAACCTTGAAAATCAGTATTGGAGGAAAAAATGAAATATTGGAAAAGGACAATGGAACATTCAAAGCAATAATTCTGATACATCATGCAATAATGAAAGTGATAATACTAATACAAATTTCAATACAATATAAAGTAAAAAAATATCTTTATAATTGTAAAAATATTTTTAAAAATATTTCATTTTCATGTTTCAATTTAAACATATTTTTATAAGAATAGATTAAATAAATTAAAAATAGTTAGAAAAAATTTTGTTAAAAAATAATATAAATGATATTCGAATGTTTACCAATATTTTAAAGTCATTTGTTCTATCTTTGTTTCAGTCTATTTCCTCTTTTTACATTATGGGTTAATAGATATTTTTTGAATAATAATTAAAATATATGACAATAGATTCAAAACTAAGATAGAATCAGCCAATCTATTTATATCAATCAATCTATATTCTTTCTAATAGCAAACTCCTGAGCTGCAAATTAATATTATTATTAATATATTAATTTTCAGTTTTTGTTGAAATAACATAAAAATAAAAAGAGTTTTTTGCTTATTCCTTCCATCTTTTGATACTTATTAGCAGATTTCAATCATATCTATTGACATAATTATAGAAATTCCGTATTTAAGATAGATATGAAATTTGAGATTGATAATTTGAATTAAAAGGATATACGAATCTACGAATTACATACTACGAAGATTTTTACCAAAAATCAGTAAAGTTATGACGACTTGATATTTTATTACTATTAAATATTCTTGAGATATATAATCTCTATTCCCTTATTATTTAATTTATGAAATTACAAAAGTTTATTGATTCTGTGAATTAAAAAACATGTGTGAAGATTAATTAAATCTTAACTTATTATAAATTGTATAATATATAATATTGACAAAGAATTTTTTAAATTAATTTAACCAATGTCTAGAGCATCAAGACAATTAATATAATAACATTGAATGATTTTAAAGCGATTTTAAACTATTTATAATAATTTAATTTTTCATTTTTATCTTAATAATTCTTTGATAATTTATTATTATATCAATTTGTTTACTTATCATAGATATGATACTATTATGATATATATATATTGATATTATTATTAAATATTATTATAAACAATATGGAATCGCGAAAAAAAGTTAAATAATATGTAGTGAAACTTGTAATAATTAGAAGAATGATACAAAAATGCTAAAAAGGCAACTCTTTTATCTATTGCAATAATATACATTTTGAGTTTCTAACAGGATTGATGTATAATCAAGGTAATCAAAAATATCCGAAAATATATAAAATATGAAAAAGAAATCAATAATATCTCGAGGCGAAAAGCGAGCTCTATATTTTGATAGTTATTTAATGATTTGAACGAAAATAATATCATTATAAAAGATATCATTTCTAATTATATTATCTAAACAAGAAAATTATATCGATGATATTGAAAATTGTTATAAATGAAAAAGCAATAAAAGAAAAACTCTATTTTTTATAACAAATTCATATACTTTATACATTCAGGTTATTGAAAAATAAAATACAAATAGAAAAGAAGCAAATCTTGAAAAAGTTTTAGTTGAAAGACTTAACAGAATTATTTGGAGAAGAATATTTAATATAGCATATCATTATATATATAATAATTTATTTCAACGAAACATAATGTTAATAATATTCTTATTAAATATTGGCAAGATCACGAAATATCACGAGATATCTGATTTGTTTATTGCAATCTTTCATTATTATCAAGCTTCTACGTTATTTTATTTAATACATACAAATAGAAAAATAGTGAAGATGTATTTTTTAATCACGTTTAACAACAACAAATTATCATAGATAAATAATAAATTAATTTAATTTTGAGAAATTGTTTAAATTTATTGCAATAAAATTTTGTAATTGTAGACAATGCTCCTTATCATTCGATATCTTAAATAAAACCGCTTAATAAATATGCAAAGAAAATTGATATGATCAAGTTGTTAATAGAAAATAATACTTTCTAATCAAAATTTTAAAAAAATGAATTTTGTGAATTCATTGAATTGAAAAAAAAAAATTATACATATAAGTAGACGAAATAATAAAATTACAAGGTTATCATATATATACTTTATATATGTGCGAATTCAGTTCAATTTATTTGACTTAGGTATAATAAAAAAAAAAAAAAAAAAAAAATTATGAAAATGATACATCAATTTTAATAAATTAAATTAAAAAAATTGACATATGCTAATAGGCAAGTTATCTAAAAAAATCTGTTTATCTAAAAAAATATGTACGCTATGTAGAAAGTATCGAAAATTAATATTTGGAAAAAGATAGAATGTTCAATGATTTCTATTTCAATTAAGTACTAATTTTCAATATTACGTAAATTAAAAAAAAAAGATATATATATATCTTTATATTTATAAATATTTAGTGTATTTAAATATATTTTATTAACGAAAATTTTTCAATTTATTAATAATTAAATAGTATTTAATATAATGGTTACGCCAATATTTTAAAGTCATTTTAAAGTCCTATTACTCTATTTCAACACATTCTCTTATTCTATTTTGGTATATTTTATTCTCTCCTTAGTAAAGATTATTAGATTGATAGAAAGTATTTTTAATAATTTTTCAATAGATGTAATATTAGATCAATTCAAGCAAGAAGACAGAGTCAATTGAATCAATTAAATGTTTTCAGAAAAGAATAATTGATAGTAATTCCAATATAGAAGTAGATTGACCGAATTTTATCCCAGAATTATTTGAAGCAATTTATATTTTTGTAGATGCAAATTTTATATAATCAATCCTTTTTTATGTTTTTCTTAACCTAATATCAGATTTTTTATTCTAATGAATTTAGTTTTTAATTTTTTTTTCTGCAATTACTATTTTTATTTAGAGCATTTTTAATTATTAACTATTTTTTATTAATTTTTAGATTATTCATAATAGTTTTCTATTTTTTATGATATATTGAAATTTTACAAAATTAATAAAATTACGAAATGCTATATTGATATAATTACAACATATATTTATTTAAACTTAAAACTAATAATTCATAATGGATCAATACAATACAAAATGATTTTGAAGGATAGTCTGAGATAAAAGATATAGTTTAAATATAATTCATTAAAAAAATTTTTTTTCAATTTATTAATAATTAAATTTCGTTAAATATTATTTAATATTAGCGATTATTTTAAAATCACCCATTCCCTTAATTTAGATGTGTTTTATTCTATTTAACGCATTGGATTGGTAGATATATTTTTTGATAGTTAAAATATGTCTATTAGATATATTTTTTGATAGTTAAAATATATCTAACAATAAATCAATCCAAACATGAATGAGTAAGATCGTATCAATTAGATCTGTATTCCTTCCAGAAATAAAATCATGAGCTCATTAGATGTTTCGTGATCTTTCTCGATCTATCAATATTATCCTTCGATTACAATATTACTCTTTCGAATATTCTTTTTTTCGCAAGCAATTTATATCTTGTAATTATTAGTTCAATTAAATTCCTCTCTTAATTATTTTTTTTCTTATAAACAATTTTTTTGTAATATGATGTGCAATGTTAACATTAAATTAAGCAATTCAGTATCAAAGTGTACTTTATTATTAAATTTATTAAATTTAAATAAAAATGCATTAAAATAAAAACTTTTAATCAGTGATTATACATCTGAATAATGTCAAAAGATTATATCGAATCCTATTTGTTATTATCAAAATCTTATTGTCACTATTGTCTTCATTTTTACAGTATTATTAATGTATGTTCTCTTCGGTCAATAAAATCAAGAATATTTGTAAATTCATACAGGATAGAAAGAAATGTTATTATATCTTGATTGTTATGCATATTTATGCATGTTTTCATCTTTGGATCGACGAAGATCTGTTAAAAAAAATTCTTGAAAAATTATCTTTGATTTTCAAGATAATTAGAGAAATAATTAATAATTAATAAGAAATTATTTCAAAATTAAATTTCCTTTTTTTTATCATTCATCGTATTCTATCAGTCACGAGAATAAAAAATTTCAAAGGAATCATGAATCGCAAATGATTCGTTCTCTTGGAAAATAGTAAAAAAGTTTTATTGATGTTTTGATTTATTTTATTTGTATAATAATATACACTTTGTATAATAATTTACATTTCGATCATAATTAAATTCGATAATAATTAAATTACACTTCGATCGTACTGAATTATAAATAATCCAATATTAGCGAAATATAAAAATAATATAAAAATTAAATGTAATCATATTTATAATGATAAAAAATATTTATTATAAAATAATTATTATAATTATTATAAAAAATATTTATTATTATATCTCCTATTTATTCTAATACACAGAACAAAATATATATATTGATAAATATTAATTACATAAAATTGTGCTTGTGCAATCGAATAAGTTTATGATTAGTTAAGACAACAAGTTAAGACAACATTTCTTTCCTATATTTTAACTTCCAAATGAAAACGTTGTATTCTCGCATTTTTTTTCCAAATGCATTTTCTCCAGTTATACTTCGTTCGTTATTTTTTTGATTATTTAAAAATATTTGATTTCCATTTTGTCGAGTTGGATAATTTTTCTCGGGATATCTTTCTGCGTGTAATCGAAATGCTTATAGAAAATATTCCAGCCTTGTCACAAATTAAAATCATTTCAATTCTTTCAGTTTCACTGTATAATATCATTTCACTGGGATAATGCAATATCACACAATTATTAACTTGAACCGATGAAAATAAAAATTTAAACTGATTAAATGAAAAAAAAGAAACTAATGTATCAATATTTTGCAATACAAACACAGAAGACAAAAAATATATTTATTATTATCATTTAAAATAGTGTATTTCTGAAAACATAGAAAGAATTTAAAATTAATTCGCAATCTTCATATTGTAATATTTTCTTTTTTCAATTTGATTCATTTTTTTTTAAGACATGTTTAAATCAGTAGTTTATAGATGATATTCTCACATCACAAAACATATCAGAACTACATATGCTTATATTAATAAAATACTCTGAAACGATTATAACATGATCGATAGTAATACAATATTTAAAATTAAAAATTTTTAATTTTTTTAATTAAAGTATTTTTTTTTTTAAATTTAAATATTTCTTGAAAGAAAAATTTACAAGAATTATAAAATATTATAAAAAAGAATTAAATATAAATCAAATTCTTTTAAAAATTATAATAATTTTATCTAAATATAAATTATTCAACTTCAAAATTGTAATAAATCTATAAATGCATTTTTCAACAAAAAATAATTATATTCCATATACATTTATTATACTGCATTTATTTTTCATTCGCCTTTCAAAACTGCATAAATCGAAACATATAAAATAATACTTCGTTTTTTTTTTTTTATTAGATTCTCCTGTTTTTGTTATTATTTTTTTTTCTTTACATTATGTGGTTTTTGTTTTTTTTTTTTTGTTTTTCTTCAGATTTTGCTCTTATTTCTTTTTCAAAAATATCAGTGTAAATGGTCTTTTCGAGTTTTATTTTATGGAAAAAGATTACTATTTCTAATATAAACTCTTTGTTATTTGTTTGTTTATTCTGTTAAAGTTCTTCTTTTTTTTATTCTATAACTCTTAATTTTTTCACAATTTGTCCGATAAATATTTGACAAGTTGATATAATAATGATCGAATAGTCTCAAGATGTCTTTTTCTTAAACAGCATTTAGATGTTGATGATATACAAATATTAGTAGTTTATGTTTGTATTGAATTTGTTATTAAATCTTGCGAATATTTTCTTCTCAGTCTTTTATTGATGCTGTTTTCATACGGAATATTGACAAGTGATGATTTTAGATGATTTATTGTTTTTGTTTTGGATCATAGAGGCATTTATTGCACCACAGAGTTGCAAACCGTAAACGTCTTCGTTTTTAACATAGTCATTCTTTGCATTCAAAGTCACTCGAGCGAACCAGCAATTCTAGACGAGTTTTCCGCAAATTTGATAAATTTCTTACAGTTAATTTGTAAAATAATTTTAAATACGAATTAATGTATAAAATTTTTATATTTTAATATTTGTTTTATGTATCTTTATATATCAAAATTTATTTAGAAGAAAGTTTATTAAATATTAAATTCCAAGTTGTTGCTTTGTATGATATTTTATAAAATAATTGACAAGATATATCCTCGGCTTGTTGGAACAAATATCGTAATAAAATTTTGTTTAATGATTACTTCATTGAGAGCAAACCTTGCAATCGTTCTTAACTTCTGTTAGAATAATATGCAATTCAAACAGAATTCATCGAAATTGAAGGTAGAAATAAAAGATCTATCATTTGATGAAAATCTCTCAATTGATCATTCAAAGTTTTTTTTTTACATAATGACTAAAAATCAAATGATGCAAATGACTAAAAATCGTTTCTCTGTTTTTATTAATTTATTTATAATATAAAAATTGATTAAACATATCTTTAAAGAAAACTTATGCTAATATTTCAAGGACTTTCTTAGAAAACTGATCCGCTCGATCAATACGCTTATATATTTTATATAGTTTATAATAATATTGAATTTTTTTATAATAACATCAATACCATTCTTTTTACATAGATTATTTCCGCATTATCCCAAGTGGTCAAAGATATGACAATCCTTTTATTTTTTCATGCCAGAATTAAAGTGTTATCTTTAGTTTAGCGTTATGTTATCATGGATTTCTTGTGAAATTTTGTTATTAATTTTTCTTATTAAATTTAACAACTCTTTCCTATTTGTTAGAATCGGTCCAGTTAAATGGCATTTCAGTTAGGGTTATTTTTTAGCTAGATATAACTTGTATAATCCATGGATTTATGGTGTCCTTGAGCATCAGGACATTTTATCCAACAACATTTTGTAAGATGTAATGAAATTATAATTGATAATTGAAGATTAGATTTTATCAATTTCTCTGTTATTGTTGAAAACTCCATAATAGGGTAAAATCATAGACATAGCTGTTATTTGAATCTGCTGTAATTGTGTAAATTCTAATATTTTAATTTGATTGGTTTTTGAATTATAGGTAATAAATGATAACCTTTGAATATAGTGAATTATTCATTCACATAAATCTGTTTTGTTAATGTAAAATAATTTAAGAATTTTGAAATGTTATATAATCGAGGAAGCAAACTTTCTAGCTGTAAATGCGTTCTTGAACTAGTATGTGTCGAAATTATTTTCAAACGAACCAAAAAATCTATGTCTCGTGAATGTATTGAATAAAAAGAAATATAACTAATGTTATTCCTTGGCCAATATTCTAATAAGTTTGCTAACAGTATAGTCTCCATATTTATTATTATTCCAATAAATATCCAATTATTCCAATAAATTCTTGGATGGTTATAAGCCAAGTTCGCCTTATCGAATATGATAGTGTCTTTTCTTCTTGTAGCATAATTATTTATTTTATAGTATTTCATTGATGAGTTCATTAATAAAAACAATTTAAAAAAATCTAATGGTTCTTTTATTTGCGATGTTGTATATCTTCCAATTCTATGCACATTATTCTTTCTATATCTTCTGCAGTATTATTATTCCTTATACATTCACTGTCTGTTATTCTTATTTTTCAAATTTTTACATCCTTTATTTCATCTCTCTCATCATTGTTTTTCTTTCTTTTATCGTCAATTGCTTTGTAAAAATAGAAATAATTTCGTCGGTCAATAACGGAAAAATTAAACAAATCTTCATTTGAATTGATTTTATTACCATGCTTATAGGGCTCATAAATTTTGAAAATAATATTCTTACAATTTTATTAAACATATATTGCCACAATTGCTTCGATTAATGTTGAAGTCGCAATTCGATCCGCGGTTAACGATCTAATTAAAATAAGAAAATTTTAATTCATTTGAAAATGTATCATTCATATATTTCGTAAAATTATATAGAATTTTTAAAAGAAATGAAATATAAATAAACATTGTCACCTCTCGCATGAAATAAAATGATGCAAACCTGAGAATACAAAGGCTTAACTATTGTACAAGGAATTATTGATGCTTTCATTTCTTTTAAGATATAATTTTTGGTCTCTTTTCTCCTACATAGATTTGGATAAGTTTGATAAATTAGATAAATAAGATTTCGTAAATTAGAAGTTTATTTTCAAAATTTAGCTTCGATTCACAACACGTTACGCAATATATATCTCTTCTTTTGATTCTGATTCTGTTCAATTTTTTTTGCGAATATACTGCTTCCAAGTAATCTTCGTATCTACCTGCAATTCCAGATATTTGACTACCTTTTTTGCAGAATTCCATTGTTATGTAGAATGATTCTTGATATCTTTGCTTTGCAAAGGGTGAAAGTTATGTGATTGCATTTGTCATTTTTTACTTTTTTCTTTCGTATAGTCAGACATTTTTCTAATAGATGTATGTGTTTTTACAGGATATTTATTATTATTTTATATATTTTTTCTTTTGGATTTTGATGTATTATTAATATTTCGATGTCATATGAAACGTATGCTTATCGAAACATCTGATGTTGTTGGGATTTTCGAGAATAAATTCTAGTATATTTATTTGAGATATTCCAGTATTGATGAATTTTATATTAGAATGTGAATTCCTTATTTTAATGTAGAATGTTCTATTGATAACATTTGAGAAGCTTTTTTATGACTTGTAGTAACAAATCTTTTCTGCCAAATCTTGTAAAAGACTTTTTTGATATATGAGAATAAAGAAATATTGTTCTTTCTCCAAGGCAATTTATTTACTATTTTGTCAATTAGTTCTGATAGCATGTTTTTCTCTAAAATCAAATTGATGATCTCGCATTAGTTGTTTTTTTTACAATTATTTCCTTTTATGACGAGAACTATTATTTCAAGAATTTTGTATACTCATGTATACTTTTGTTTGGTGTCATAATAATGAATTAGTTTTCAAATATTGCAATCTGATATGGCGTTGTATGTTATTGTTATCATTGTTATTGCTTTATGTAGAAGTTCTTCGATTTTTTTAAGTCATATTTCGAAGTTTTGTTAATTTGATTGATTTGATAAGTTGTTTAACTTCCATTTTTTATAATTTTTTTTATAATTTTGTATTCTATAATTACAATCTATATTTTCGATCAAATTATTTGTGATTTCGTCTTCATGTTGTAAGTTGTATGTAATCGAAAAGTTTGCAAATACTATTGCTTGATCGAATGAAATTTTAGCTCAAGATCTGGTTTTCTTACGATTAGTATCATTATTATTGATATTATTATTGATCTTTTGAATCTTTTCATTATTTTTCAAAGCGAATAATTCGTATCTTTATTAGATGTTAAAGATATAAGGAATATATCAAATTCTTGCAGTGATTAAATATAATTTTCTTTAATTCTTGGTAGCTTTATTAGTTTTGTTTAGTTTGTTATGTTATGTTAACATGTTGCGTTATTTTGTATTTTTACTATTGTATTTTTAATTTATTTTCTCTAAAATGTAGTAAAAGAGTCCACTTATTCTATTTTTAACTGTATTAATAAATATCTCTCATTCCTTTAGATAAATTATGTTACATAGAATGTTGCAGTTAAGTTATTTACTGCTAGTCTAAACTTTTCCCAATTTGTAACATAATTGCAGCATGGAAATTTCATATTTAGAACTATATTTTAGAGATAGTCTATCATTACAACTGAGTCAGAACTGGATTTAATTTGATTTTTATTCAAATCTTTGATTATAACAAAGTGTAATAAATCTTGTATTTTTTTCATATACTTATCAAAATATTCATTTGATAATAGTGTCAAAAATAATTTTGATATCTAAGAGCAGTATTTCCTCTAAACGAGGATTTTTTTTGAACTCCAATATCGATGCTTAACAATGGAAATTTGTTGTCTGTTTCGAATAAATTTTGATATTGTTCTGAGTTTTTGCTTTAAGGAAGAGTATGTGGCAGATTGAATTACTTTTTTTGTTGTTTTTATTTTTATTGTTGTTCATTATTGATATTCATGATAAGTAATACTATATAGGTGATGTCTGATATTTTTTATAATAACAGCTGTTCGTAAATAACATATGCTCTTCTAGATAGATGTTTATCACATATATTATATGAAATTTTTACATAATTTTTGTTAATGAGATATGTTTCTAAATTATGTATGTAAATGAATATTTAAAGTCTTATATTCTTTATTGAAATCTTATTGTTATTCTAAATTACTATTTTGAGTTGTGTATTGTGTATTATTTAATGTTGTTTTTGACGAGCTTTGTTAATAATTTTTTCATGGTGATAATTTGTTGTAGCAGTGAAATTTGTGTTGATAACATGTTGATAATTAGTTCCGTATTTTTAATTAATTAGATCAGAAATTGTGTAAAATTGATTGCAAATGGAAGCAGAAGTATTATAATTTTGCTGTGAATAGAGAGTAGAGTTGTATCCAGTCATTATCTGTGCATAATTTTTTCAGCTTGGCGACTAAATTTGGTTGAGATATTTAGGGATAACATGAATTTTGCGCTATTGATTTATATTTGTTTCTATTCATAAGAATTCATTTTTTGTTCTGAAAGTAGGGAATGACTTTTGTTGTGCTTCNGTGAATAGAGAGTAGAGTTGTATCCAGCCATTATCTGTGCATAATTTTTTCAGCTTGGCGACTAAATTTGGTTGAGATATTTAGAGATAACATGAATTTTGCGCTATTGATTTATATTTGTTTCTATTCATAAGAATTCATTTTTTGTTCTGAAAGTAGGGAATGACTTTTGTTGTGCTTCCAAATTTTATTCTTTATAACTTGTAGATTGATTTCCTTGACAATTCCGACATTTTATTTGCCCTTTTTCGATACACAACGATGTGATATTCTATACATTTGATGTTAATATCTACATTTGTAAAAAGAATGTGATAAATTCATTATTTTTTGTTTGGATTGTTTTGCACCTAAGCATTATACAAGATATTAATTAATTTTTTAGTAATCTATATATTGTTCGAATTTTAGTAATCTATATATTGTTCGTTTAAATACTGTTCATTATTGGAAAGAAATCTCGCAGAATAATTGTGGATCTGATTGGAAGTCTATTTTCACACACATTTTTGTTTATGCTAACTTGCTATTTATTGAGATAGACATATACATTAATTCAGTGGTATGTAATAAAGTCTATCAATCTGTATCTAAACTTCAATAAATTCAATAACAATAAAAAATTTATAAATATAATTTAATAATAATAAATATTTAATAATATACATTATATTCGCAATATATTATGAATATTAAATGTAATATATGATTCTATTGCATAATATTCAACAACATAATAGAAAGGAGTTCATTTTAAAATTGCTATTATTCTTGAATTATTATCTAACAAATAATTTATTCATTTAATGTATACAACATATTCAAGTATTGTATTTTTGTTATAAAATATAAATTCTATTTATATAAATAATTTCACAAGCATAATAATCATCTTCTGAATTACTTTCAATAAAATCATTTTCTGAATCATTTTATAAAATTAAATTATGTTGACTACAATTTAATCTTTTTTTTCTTTTTTTTTTTTTTTTTGATCGCAATATTTTTTCTAATCATTTAATTCATGTATAACATCATATGTTAATTTCTAGTTATATTAATAGTTCATGATAATGAAAAAATCTTATGCTCTCTTAAATATCTTTTAACTTGGACCTAAATAATTGAATTTAATTCACATGTATAATACATTAAATCTTTTTGACTTTAATGTTTTATCAATTTTATAATTTTTTTTGTTTTTTTTATTTTTATTTATTAATTCTATGAATTCATATTTTTTCATATTTTGTGAATATTATTATTTATTAATCAATTGATCATAACTTACTTTGTACAATATTCATTATAATGATTATAGTGAACAATTAGATATTAATTTTTCATTTACCCATTTTTCAAAATTATCTGCATTCATTTGACCATGATAATCTGTTGTTCGTAATTTAAAAATTAAATCATCATTTTTTATAAATCCATTTTTTCCTCCGACATGTACAATCTATGTGAAAAACTATTATTTTTTAATATCCTTATTATTTCTTCATTTTGCCAATATTTTTGAAAACACATTGTACTATCTACTAATATTTTGTATATGTATACAATATTTCTATATTAAAAGCTATGTTGAATTGTCTTTAAATATTTTGACAATATTTGATTTTTTCACTAAACTTTTCTTTATTATTTCTAGATATTATTTTTTTTTCAATTTAAAATTCAATTTAATAATGCAATAATGCAATCTATATAAAAAATTAAGTTTTCAAGGAAAAATAATATTTTCTTTAATGGCTATTAGTAATTTGGACCTAATATTTTTTTTCTGTAAAAATCGTAAATTAAATTTTTTTTATAATTTTGTCTTCATCGGAATAATAAAATTTTTTTATTTTCTTTTCTTGGTCATTTTTTGTTTGGTGATAATAATTATTCGTCTATTCTAGATATTGGATTTTCTTTTTGAATTCTAAAAATTGTTTTTATCAAAACATCAAGTTTTGTTTCAAAACAAAAACTTTTTTTAATTCTTCATCATTTTCTTATTATTCAATGAATCAAATTTTGTGTTTCACTCTGAATCATTTGTCCTTATTTATAATACTCCATAATAATAATGAATAACAATAAAATTCTAATAAAAAAAATTGAAAATTAAAAAAGAAGAAATAAAATTTTTAAGGATGAAAAAATGCATTTTGATTGAATTGAATGATGAAAACATTGTGCATCATTCTCAGTTTTTTAAAACAAAAGTAAACAATTTAGTTTTTAATTTAACCCGACACCTGTCTGCTAAATATCTATTTTTTCTTCAAGTTCTATCTCATTCACTTTGATATTTTTTAATAGTTAATTTAGTCGTGGGATATTTCATTATAGAAACTCAAAAAAATAATTTACATCACATGTTATTCTTTCACATTAGACATTTGTAAAAATATTTTTTTGACAATTTTCAAAATTATATTAATATAAGATTAATATTATTATTATATTAATAGTATATTAAGTATTATAGTTATTTAATATAATATTATTCGGTTATTATATTCTTATACATATTATATTTTTAATTTTTGAAAATGTGAAAAATTTTTTATATAAAAATTGCTTAATTTTATGAAGAAAATTTTAAAAGATGTTGATATTTTTTTTTAAATTCTTATTTAAAAAGATTTCTATCAATTTAATTTTTGTTTAATAAAATTAAATTTTTTTTATTATTATTATTATTTTATCTTTATACTATTTTCATTATTTATTATTTATCTTTATTTTTTATTATTATACATTATTTGTCTTATAATAAATTAATAAAAATTAGTAATAAAAATACCTTCTATTCTATTTTTATTTTAAAAAAATTACACGAAGATTTTATTAAATAAAAATATAATAAAAAGACAAAATATCATAAATATAAATATTAAATTTTTCTCATAAAATTAAGCAAATTTGATATAAAAAATTACATCTTATATAATAAAATTTAGTATAATAAAATATATAATATAAATTAACTTTCCTATTATTATGTAGCGTATGACATCAGAAAACTATTTAAATAGTCTGTGAGACGTCTAAAGTGGGGATAGGCGGTTCTAACAAAGGACCGACCTTTCTTGCCCTATTCTGCTTTTCTCCAACAATAGTTATAATTTATATGAATTATTTTTAATTATTTTTAATTATTAATTTATATGAAATATGAAGAGCTGGAAATGATATTACATATATATTATTTTTGGAACATATAATCAAATGAATGAATATGTGGGAGTGATTATCTAATAATTGCATTTTTTTATCTTTTGTTAATAATGTATATTTTTGAAAATATTACAAAAATATTATAAAATCTCTTTCTTACATTTTGTCAGTTTTCAATGTATTCGGTTTCTTGAATATTAGAAAACCATTTCTTGAATATTAGAAAATGTAAAATGCAAATATCTTAAAGATAATCGCAGAAATATTAAAAATAATATCTTCATTTTGGTTGAATGGATATTTGTTGTCTTATTTATTTATTTAAATTCAATTTTAAATAAATAACATGGCAACAGAAGAAGTATTAACCGTTTGCACTCGAATGATGATTCTTAGGCACCATTTGGATTGATTTGGCTCAAACGGCTACAATATTTATTTATGTTTGATTTTTTTAGAGTATCGCTTCATAAATAGATTCCTAAGCTTTTCACGTCTTTATAATTTTATGAAAAATAATATATAATATACTGTCAAATCGCTACATTTTTTTTATCTCAAATTAAATCGTGATCGCGAATCGGACTGTATTTTCGACATTAGTCCGAGTTTGACAGCCGTGGCAATAGAAATATTATTTTCAAAGTTTTTGAGTTTTGTAAACATAAAATGCGATAATGAAATTAGTTCAAGTAAAGATTGATTTTTCGTTATTGAATAATATTCTATTTATAAAGCGATGGAGATAAAAAAAGTATAAAAGTAATATAAGTAAACGAGAAATAAGAATAATAAACAGTGAATATGAAAGCACTATATTACTATATTAACTTTGCGCTCGACGATTTTTTTAATCGGACGAAGTAACAAATTGAAATGATTTTGCACATATGTCCACAAATAACACAAAATTATTATTTTATACAAATTACAATTATATTATATACAATTTACAATTATATTTTATACAAATTAAAACATTATATTTTAATAATTATATATATTTACATTTTTAAAAACATGATTTTCTGTTTTTTTTTTTTTTGTGTGTGATAATTTATGAAACATTTTCTATTTATCCGGACAAGTATCTGATTTATGTCAACAAGAACAAACCTTACAATCTTTACCTGTTCCCGTTAAAATTACATGGAGTTTTCTCATCATAATTAGTGATCGACGTCGAAGCTCCATCTCGCGATTGTCGAAAATCTCCTCTCAACTGATCCATTAAAATTTTTATAAATTGTAAGTAGATAAATGACTTTTTTTTCTGTTTTTTTTACTAATTAATAAAAAAGTCAATCAAGCAAATTTTCAATTTTCAAAAAAATAACATGCATCATCACTCCAGTGATTTTTTCATAAAGCAATATGTCGAGGCATATTGATTAACCCAAGAATTTATGGCAAAGAATTTTTTCCATGGTATTCATCTGCATTATCCCAATTTATCAATAATGTAACGATTCTTTTATCCTTCCAGCTAAAACCAAATTATTATTTCTGCGATACGCTATATTGACTTTTTTTTGTTTTGGTTTTTTTATCTCATCTGGCAACTCTTTTCTATTTTTCAATATTGTGCCGATCAAATGACATTTTAAATTATATAATTCATTAACCAAAATATAACTAGTTTAATAATAGTCTGTAAACATGTGATGTCCCTGCGCATCAGGAATTTTATTCAATAGCATTGTGGATATTGGAAGGTCCGGTCTTATCAATGTTTTTATCGTAAGACTATCATAGTAAGGCAGAATTCCCATAAATATTCCCATAAACCCATTTATATGTTAGAATACTAATATATAAATTTAAATAATCCATTTCATTACTTTTATTAAATTTTTCTGCTTTATAAACGAAACTCGATCTTCGAGATTTACAATAAACTCATTTACATAAATTTGCTGACTTGATATAAAGTAATTAGAAAATCTTGAATTTATATAATCAAGATAGCTACTTATTAATTGTTATAAACGTTGTAGACTTGTTGTAGACTTTAATACCTTGTGTTGAAATTATTTACACATGTATCAAAAAATTTATGTAATTCTGCTTTTTATAAATATATTTAGATAAAATAGAATGTAGCTTGTTTAACTTTTTCTTACCAATATTCTTGTATATTGATCAGTAGCATCATCCCCATATTTATAATAAATACGATGATTTTTCTTTGTGGCATTATATTTGCCATATTAAATATGATGATAGGGTTCTTCTTCTAAATTTTTGTGGCAAAATGTTATAATAATTACGATGATTGCCAAAAATTTTTGTTTAGTAACATTATACTATATTTTGCCAAATTAAATGTGATAATCCGACCCTTCTCCCTAACTTTTTCGTGGCATAATGTTATAATAATTACGATGATTGCCAAAAATTTTTCTTTAGTGATATTATACTATATTTTATGAAAATTAAATGTGATAATCCGACCCTTCTCCCTAACTTTTTCGTGGCATAATGTTATAATAATTACGATGATTGCCAAAAATTTTTCTTTAGTGACATTATACTATATTTTATGAAAATTAAATGTGATAATCCGACCCTTCTCCCTAACTTTTTCGTGGCATAATGTTATAATAATTACGATGATTGCCAAAAATTTTTCTTTAGTGACATTATACTATATTTTATGAAAATTAAATGTGATAATCCGACCCTTCTCCCTAACTTTTTCGTGGCATAATGTTATAATAATTACGATGATTGCCAAAAATTTTTCTTTAGTGACATTATACTATATTTTATGAAAATTAAATGTGATAATCCGACCCTTCTCCCTAACTTTTTCGTGGCATAATGTTATAATAATTACGATGATTGCCAAAAATTTTTCTTTAGTGACATTATACTATATTTTATGAAAATTAAATGTGATAATCCGACCCTTCTCCCTAACTTTTTCGTGGCATAATGTTATAATAATTACGATGATTGCCAAAAATTTTTCTTTAGTGACATTATACTATATTTTATGAAAATTAAATGTGATAATCCGACCCTTCTCCCTAACTTTTTCGTGGCATAATGTTATAATAATTACGATGATTGCCAAAAATTTTTCTTTAGTGACATTATAGTATATTTTATGAAAATTAAATGTGATAATCCGACCCTTCTCCCTAACTTTTTCGTGGCATAATGTTATAAT
Source organism: Apis laboriosa (assembly GCF_014066325.1). Classification (NCBI taxonomy): domain Eukaryota; kingdom Metazoa; phylum Arthropoda; class Insecta; order Hymenoptera; family Apidae; genus Apis; species Apis laboriosa. Next base: position 2,236,852 of record NW_025223765.1, read on the forward strand.
AATTACGATGATTGCCAAAAATTTTTCTTTAGTGACATTATAGTATATTTTATGAAAATTAAATGTGATAATCCGACCCTTCTCCCTAACTTTTTCGTGGCATAATGTTATAATAATTACGATGATTACCAAAAATTTTTGTTTAGTAACATTATAGTATATTTTATGAAAATTAAATGTGATAATCCGACCCTTCTCCCTAACTTTTTCGTGGCATAATGTTATAATAATTACAATGATTGCCAAAAATTTTTCGTTAGTGACATTATACTATATATTATGAAAATTAAATGTGATAATCCGACCCTTCTCCCTAACTTTTTCGTGGCATAATGTTATAATAATTACGATGATTACCAAAAATTTTGTTTAGTAACGTTATAGTATATTTTATGAAAATTGAATGTGATAATCCGACCCTTCTCCCTAACTTTTTCGTGGCATAATGTTATAATAATTACGATGATTACCAAAAATTTTTGTTTAGTAACGTTATAGTATATTTTATGAAAATTAAATGTGATAATCCGACCCTTCTCCCTAACTTTTTCGTGGCATAATGTTATAATAATTACGATGATTGCCAAAAATTTTTCTTTAGTGACATTATACTGTATTTTACGAAAATTAAATGTGATAATTCCACTTTTGCCCCTAATTTTTTTGTGGCATAATCTTATAATAATTACGATGATTGCCAAAAATTTTTGTTTAGTAACATTATACTATATTTTATCAAATTAAATGTGATAATCCGACCCTTCTCTCTAACTTTTTCGTGGCATAATGTTATAATAATTACGATGATTGCCAAAAATTTTTTTTTGGTGACATACTATATTTTGCCAAATTAAGTGTGATAATAGCACTCTTCCCCTCAATTTTTTTGTGGCATAATGTTTGTTTCAATTATTATTTGTTTTATCAGTCGATAAATAATATTTTTAAAAAATACAGCTATTGTTCAATATTTGATAATATATTTATAACCCCTGTAGGTTTTTGTCCAGCTATGAATTTTATTCTCGGTGATTTTCACCAGATTCTTCACGAGATGTCCATTCTTGATTATTAGAATTTTGTGGGGCATTGATATTACTTTTGGATTCACTATCTATTTTTTCGATTTTAATTTTTCGATTTCTTATACATAATACTGTATCACTATCTCCATCACTTTTTTAATTTTCTGTCACTTTCATTTGAGTTAATTTCATTTTCATTTTTTTAGGACTTCAAAATTTTATGAATCTATAAAATTTTTGAAGAGTACGATTTTTGAAAAGTAAACTAACGTTGAAGATTGCCATTATCAGAATCATAGTTTTGGAGGAATTTGAGATTAAATATTTTATTTTAAAATGTATGTTTACAATATTTCTTAATAAAGAAATAAGGAGTTAAGGAATCTATTCACAAATCAATACTGCTCTCTTATTAATTAGAAATCGTTATTAATTATAATGAAATCTAAAAAGAGTGTCGCCACTCGAATTGAAACGACTGAGAATCGCCTCCCGAGCACAAAGGGTTAACAGAAGTTACGAAGGATTGTAAGATTTGCTCTTAACGAAATAAAAAAGGTAAAAGACATTTTACTGTGATATTTGCCTTGACAAACTGAGAATGTATCTTGGCAATTGCTTTATAAAATACTGCACAAAAACAACAATATAGAGTTTAATATTCAACAAATTTTTTTTCTTTATATGTAAAGATACATAAAATATAAAAGTTTTATACATTATTATTTGTGTATTAATTTTTAGTTATTGTAAAAAATTCACTAAACGTTCGGAAAATCATCTCGAGTTGTTCGGCCAAAAAGATTTATTCTGTATATTCTTGATCTATTAAATATTAAATGTGCAAATAAATTATTTCCCCTTCCTTTTTTTTCCAAATTCAAGATTTTATTACATAAATCAGGTAGATTTCGTTTCAATGTATTCATCTTCGTTCTCTATAATTCTAATTTTCCATCGATGACAGAGATATCATTGTTTCAACATACCCATATTTCATTTTTTATTTATTCTTTAATATACCAGGACTTTCGATATCATTAGCCTCTCTTCTTTTCGAACTTAAATTTCGTATTCTTAGATGAATTAGATTTTAAATGAGAATGAAAATTGGATGTTTGATGTGATATTAAAACTATCTTTTACTGTTGATTTCACCTGTACAATAGAAAAATATTTATCATTTATAATAAGAGGTATATAATTTCTTTCATTTAATGTATTAGAGAACACATTCTACTAAAATAAAATAAAAAAAAGTAGCACACATATATACACACAAATTTATTTTAAACTAATTTATTTATAATATAACTAAGATAAATGATAAACACTCTATCTTAATTAAATAAATTATTTACACCTTTTACGTATTAAAAAAATTAAAAAATTCGAATGGTCTATATTTATGTGAAGCTGTATTTTCTTAACGATAAGTGGACTGTATTATAATGGTGATATAGATGTGTCTATATCAACTGGGTCTCTTACAATATCGAGTTAATTGATCTAATGATCAGAACACAATTTGTTACATCAAAATTATCTATTTGTCGTATCCAGTGATCAGTATTTACAACAGAAGAGTAAATAATTTTTCTTAATTTTTGATGAAGAATCATATCCTTGAAAAACTCCTTCACTGTTTAATCAAAGAAAATCAATTTAATCACAAGATCTCAAGTAAAGTAAAGTAAGTCTGGAGTAAAATAACTAATAAGATCATGGTCAGTCTCTCTATTTTTAATACTCTCAAATTCGAGGAAATTCCTCAATACAAACAAACAAATACAAAGAACTAATGATTATCAAGAATTAATCGTATGTATAAATCTTTTTGATCATAGGATGATGTTGGATACCGCTGAGATAGTGTTATGTGGAAATTCGTGAGAATTTATAAAATTGAAGATTTATTCACTTGAATTCTGAGTTGGACAAGAAAATTGTTAAACCAATGATTAATTCAATTAATTAGAAGTGTAGAAATCGAATTAAATATAAATACTCTTGATTCGATGATTAATATTTTTAAGTGTCGACTTTCATAAAAGGAGAACAATAGAAATATAATTGAATATAAATTTTATTGAAAATAATGAAAATATAAAGTTATTGGAATGATGGCGATATTTATAAGAATAAACTTAGAATCATTTTTTGTTTTGGGGCCGTTATTTATATACCATTATATTAGATGTGCAAATAAGTTTTTTCCCCTTTTTTTTCCAAATCATAAATCACATACAAGATCACGTCTTAAAATATTCACCCTCATTCTCTATAATCCTTTTCCCACCTAATGGATAAATTATAAATTCCATTCCTAAAGAATGACGGTTGCTTACTAGTTATGAAATCATTAATACATTTTCGGATATCTTCTTTCTAGTTGAAGTACTTCCCCAACAATTGGTGTTACAGACTTCGAAAAAGATGACAATCTGACGGGACTGGAGAGTATGCATGTGGCAGGATTTCCCAACGCATAAATTATATCCCTCGTTTCTTTTGCAATCTATTGTCGTGCTGCAAAATCACGTGTCTTGTTCTTTATCCACTAAACGTACGTTTCTGTTCTAACTCTATAAATTCTTTAATTAATTTTGATAATATTAGGCAATTATTGTCCTTTCAAGTAGAAGCAATTCATAATGAATGATTCCTTGAAAATCCCACCACATAAAGAGCAAAACTTTTTTGCAATACAAGTTCGATTTTGCCACTGAAATCGATGTTTCCCTAGGATTAATCCATGATTTCATTTAGGATTGTTATATAAGACCTATTTTTCATCGCCAGTAACAGTTTTGTGCAGAAAACTTTTCCTTTTATCTGAAAGCAAAGCAGAAGAAATGTCGAGTCTGTTTTTCTTATTCATTTCGCTTAATTCATGTGAGACTTAAATTCTGAATTTTACCCAATTATTTCAGTCGGATAAATACTATTTGTCTGGTGATTCCTAATCTTTCTGCCAATTCTTTTTGTATCTGGATCGGATTTTCGTTGAGCAATTCTTCTAACTCGTCATTAAATTTTCTCGGTGCATCTAAGTAATCGTCATCTTTCAAAATTTCTGGCTTTAAATTATTGGCATCACTTTTTGCATGTTCTGTAAGATATATGTTCTCTTCCAGTGCCGCACAAACCATTTCAGTAGCTTCAATAGCTGATTTCTTCAAACTGGAATGCAAAAAATAATAACATAAATGATGCTTCTCGCACGCCATATTGCTTGAAATTTATTATATAGAACTGGAAATTGATCACGACTTTATTTGAAAATAAAAGAACTTCAAACAAAAGAACAGCTTCGCAATTGTATTTCACATAACGTGTAAGTTATGCTAATAAAATGTAGGTTTTTATTTTTATTGCATAATTATTAGATCATAGAATTTTAATCTACGAGAAATACATATTGGGATTTCAACTTTCGTTATAATAATATAATAATAAGAAAGCGTTTATAAGCGAAATTTTATGAAGTTGTATTTTATGAAGTAAAGTTGTACTTAATTTTCGATTCTATTTTATTGTTTTTCTAAGTTTATCATAAAAAACTAATTGATTCTAATTTTCTATATTATGACTATACCTACCACTTTTCTATATTATGATCAAGAATTGCTATATATATATTTAATTTTCCATAATTCTGGGCTAATAAAATCTGCATCATTTGTATTTGTTATATTTGCTATTGTGATAGGAGCATATTTTATTGATAAAATTCTCACATCTCTAGAATCTTTTCACTTCAGTAGAACAATACTATTCTCATCTTTTTTAGATATCATCTTCTTTTTTAACTTACTCTAAAAAATTTCTTTCGGAATGAACTTTTTATTGTCTCTTACTGTTCTACGCTTACTGTTCTAACTACGTGATTCTTCTGATTTACATATGAAATAGCTAGTTTAGCTGGTATAAAAATTATCAATATATATATTCGACTCTGGTTGAAAAACTTATTTGCAAGTTCCTGATATATATTGTGTGCATACAATTTTGTTTTTCTGATTTCATTAATTAATTTTTTACAATAAATTCTTAATATGTATATCTTTCAAAGAGTATAATTTGAATATTTTCATATCATTTGTAATCTTTATTGAATATATATTGTTTGAGTACGAGTTTTTCATATCACGGAATCAATATTTCGTCAATAATGATGTTTTCTCCTGGTCTGAACGTTTCTTAGTTACTTCTCTGTTGAGCAATGGAAATATTTTTCCAAAATAATCATTTTATAATGGAATTATTAACAAAATGAATATTACTAAGAAATAATTTAAACGTATTATAAAATCTGTATAACTTCACCATATTACCATTATCTAATGCACACTGTGAGGTAGTAATATGTTGCAAAGATTCAAAATCTGATTGACTTTTTGAACTCATTATAAATAATCTGGATAAGTCCCATGAAAGACTTAATTGCCAGAGTGTTTGGATTAATAGTTTCGCACGGAGCATCACGAGATCTATTAAATTGAGAGATCAAAAATTAAAAAGAAAGAAAAAATAATCCGTTTTATAACTCGGAAAATAAATATATCGTTTATTTCAATGTTTAAATAATTCAGAGTTTCCATCATAAAGCGTTTCTAATTAATTTCGGGCACAATGATTATGAATTCGTCCGCAAAACTTTTAACAATTAAAGGGTCATTTGATATCCATTTTCGCAACTTCAAATTTGTCCTAATTCCTGATTTCTTGAGCCACAATAAACAAAAAAGTCGGTCACGCGTCGCCATTTAATTGTTTAAACGTGTGCTCGAACTTGCGCAAAATATATGCGTTTTATAGTATGTATGTTTCGAGGCAACGGAAAGAAAAATATAATAAAATAATAAATACGTTTGGGCATAACTAATACTTTTAGGATGTCTGAGAAGTAATTATTATTATATACTGATTAATTCATCAATGAATAAAAATGATTTATTATTTGAAAGTGGATAATCATTCATTTGAAAGTAAATATCAATAATATCAATAATTTGTAAATTAATATTTAGTTTAAATTAATAATTTAATAAATTAATAATTTTGAGAAAACTCATAGAAAATTAGTAATCTTCAACTGTGTGATATTTTTCGAAATAATACATAATGTTACTTGATATTTTTTACATTTCCATGTTTCTGTTTATTTCATTATGTTTCTTGTACATACTTTAGCTCTTTTTGAACTTTTTTTCAATGGAATCTATATGTTGCGCGTATAGTTTCATATGTCCGTTCGATAATTATTCTTGTCTTTTATAATCTTGTAACGGTACGTTTTGTAATAATGCTTCGGCTTTATTGCATGAATTATATTATTTGAAGTATGTACTTGGTGTAATTTTATTTCTTTTCTCTATTGTTTTTTGTTGTATACAATACATGAATTAAAATGTATCATATCAAATACATAAAAAAAGATTTTTCAAGTATTTCCTCATGACAGGGAAGCACGCTAATATCCGATTTTGGCGATCAATACCAATCATTCCCCTGTTGTAATCAATAATACATGTTGGCTTGAAAATAGGGTTTTTTTTTTTTTACTTCTATTTCGTTCAGTCATTTTTACAATTTCGTGCTTTATAGAAATAATATGGACGTTTTGTTTATCTTTCCACTTCAACGCTTATATATCATTGCAGGTTTTCATTCTGCATTCTTTTTTTTAATTTTGCTTTATCAAAATTTCCTGGCAATTTTTCTATTAAAACGTACTGTCCCAACAACATTTGTTCCATTTTCAACTAAAGTTAAAAATAATTTCGGTGAAGAATACCAATTATTTATATACAAAGTGTATTCTTTATGTAATATTGACTTTGATAATTCTATCACAATACTTTCAAATGCATTGTAATCAAGATTTTTTTTATTTGTGTGTTTTTTGTTACCTGAATATATTTTAAAATTATAGTAATAGCCAGATGTTGACTCGCATAGTTGATAAAATTCTCGAATCTCGTCTTCTTCGAGGGATTAAATTGTTTATAAGATACGCGTTCCTTAAATTTCGTTAACGATTCATCGCCATATTCTTTTCCATGACATATATTTCTTTGAATTTTTTATTAAAATAATTTATCACAGATTTGATTTTATATAATTTATTCATCTCGTCAATCTTATCATTATTTACAAAATAGAAAAATCTAGTGATTTGCAAAAATCTTTTCAATGGCATAGTTTTCCTGAATATCGGTGTTTCTATAATGGCTTCTGTTCATCTGAATTTTTGGTTTTTTAATTTGAGCCATTATCATGCAAAATATATTTTAATTTCATTACAATTTATAGAGATCCAAGTATTATCAATTTTCTTTCTTTTATTTTCATTGATTATTTTCATTAATTATTGTTTGTCTTGCGTACCGATTCGTTTCTCAAAACACATTGTGAAACATTATATAAAAAAAATCTAACTCTCTTTTACTTTTATCTAACTGATCTAAAATTGCTAGAAATCTTATGCCAGAAATCTACATGTACTCCCAGTTTTTTGGCTTATTATTTTTTTTCTTTCCAAATTCATTGTTTCGATAATTGATGATTGATACTATCATTATCCGCAATAATAACATACTTCTTATTATTATCATCTATATTAAATTTCCTTTTTACTGACATGATAGATATAAGGTTTATTTAATTTTTTTTAGGGAATTATAACTTAAACGTGTGAACATAACGAAGAATTTCACACAATTAAGATAAGAAAATATCGAGAACAACTTAACCAGGAGTTTGACTCGTGTTGTTTACATTTGTATGAAATATGAAATATCACGAGCCAGAATCATGGCTTTTTTACCTTTTTTTTACGTATCACGAGTCAGTGCTAATTGTTTTTGGCTCAAATTTCTTACCATCAGTTATAGGACAAAGGATTAATAAATAATTATTATGAAATGATTATTAAACAAGCAAGATTTATTATTTTGAAATAAATAATAAAATAACATTTTTAATAAAATTTCTAAATAAACACATATTTTAAATTATTATTAATATCTTGATAAAAATATATAAAAATTTAAAAATCTTCGATCGTGTGTATTTTTCGAATTATTGATAACATGTAATGCATGTTTTGCACTCTTACATTATATGTTTTTTATGTTTTTACAGGCTCTTGCTGGCTTTGATTTCGATGGAATTGGGTCTATATGTTTGAGAAAATGATATTTCGCTTGCAATATTTCTGCTAATTCTCTGTCTGGTAAATATCCTTTTCGTTTATATTCTGGTAACGGTATATTTTTTAATAATGTTTTTGCTATTTCAATTCTATGTTCAACATAAGTTTGTTTTTTTCTACTATTTATTTTGTTGAATGAAATGTAGGAGTTAAAAGAACAATGTCAAACAGGGAAAAGAAAATTTTTCAGTTTCCTTTCATACATTTTCTCATTACAGGAAAGCACGCTAACATTTAGTCTTGCTGATCAATCATTCAATCATTTCTTTATTGTACTCAATGATACATTTTGGTTTTGAAGTACAATTGAATTGATTCTTGTCTGATTCAGATTGTTTCGTGTTTTGAAGACACAATAAACATCTCGTTTATCTTTCTATTTCAATGTCAGTATGTCATTGTAGTTTTTTATTCTACATTCACCCTTTTTAAATTTTATTTTAATCTTTTGGCATATTATTTCTATTCAAGCGCATTGTTATAACAATATTTATTACTAATTAAAATTTTAAACAGTTTTGATGAAGAGTATCAGTTGTCTAAATATAAAGTATATCCTTTATGTAATACTGGCTATAATAGTTTTTTGACCACATTTTCGAATGCATTGTCACTACAATTTATTTTATCACTGCTATATTTTAAAGTCATAGCAGTAATCCGATTTTGTCTTATATAATTTATAAAATTTTGAATAAAATATTGAATTTCCTTTTCCTTGATCCTTTTCGGTGGATTAAATTGATTATATATAATATAATAGGATAAGCTTTCCTTATTTTTCATTAATAATTCATCGATAGTATTATCTTTTTAAATTTAATATTGTCTTTTTGCATTGTATATACTTCTTTAAATTTTTGATTAAAAAAATTTATCACAGATTTTATTTTCCATTTATTATTATTTTTCCAATTTATTCGAATTGTTATTTGTAAAATGCAAACATCTACTTATTTGCAGAAATCTTTTAAACGGCATCGTTTTTCTTAAAATTGAAATTTCTATAATTGCTCTCTTAGAGCAATTCATTTGAATTGTTGGTTTTTTCAGCCATTATTATATATAACGCAAAATATATGTTGATTTCACCACAATCTATAGAAAACAAAGTGTCGTCTATTTTTAATCTTTTATTTTTATTATTCATTATTTGGTTTGCGTATCGATTCGTCTTCGTGATAATATTTTCTCAAAATATATTATCAAATATTATATTAAAAAAGTCTAATTTTTTTTTCATCTAGTTGACTTAAAGTTGCCACTTTTATGCCAAGAATCCTCGTATAGTTTCATTACTTCATTAGCTTTCTCTTTTCATAGCTCTGATTGTTGATAATTACTGTGATTCATCGATATCATCTTCTATAACCAGTCGCTTACAACGTTTTCGTAGAGGAAATAAAATATCACTATTATTATTTAAAATATTTATATATTATTTAAAATTTTTTGCGATGTTAGTAAAACTTTCATTGTCATCGACGTTTAATTTTATTTTTTTTGGCGACATTTTTAAAGATATTTTTTAAATATTTTTCAAGAAAATATATTTGTATGATCTATATATATACGAATGAAAATTAGTAAATGTTTGTCACGCGTAGTCCGATCATCGTACCACGTCTCTCATACGATATTATAAGTTAACGGAATAATAATAATAAGAATAGACAAGAATATCAATATGGAACTAAATTCAAATACCAATAATCCAAAAAGCACCATTAACACTAACAAAAACCCTGAAATCGGTTCAATCATTATCTATATACATCAAAATTACTGCCAAAGAAATAATTAATTTTAGCAAGGAATTCGAATTTTCAATCGGAAAATACTTCCATCTCAAATTCCTTAACGACCAGACTCCACTTGCACTTGAAGCTGCAAAAATCTCCGAGGCTAAGGAATCTTCTATAAAGGCAGGAATCAAATTTCACCCATATCCACTATCTAATGAAAAATCTGTTTCCGTTATTTTAAAAGGTCTACCAAGCATCAATTCTGAAACAATTATGGACGAATTAAGAAAAACGAATTTAAACCCAGTAATTGCATTATCCTGAAAATAACAGGTAATAATTCATTTAATTCTATAAAATTATTTTTTCACTAGATACTAAATTTAGACCCCTATTAGAAAAGCCGGATATTTGTTTTAGTTTCGAGTGTACTGGATTACAGTCAGTGTTGTACAATTGTCAGGCCTCATTTGGCCTCGAACAATTGCTTCAAGAGTTCAAGGTATATTAAATGCGGTGAAGCATATCTGTGGCTCCAATATGCTAACTGTGATGGTGAATATATGGCAAACTACAATGTGCCCAAGGCTATTGGCATACATCAGGAAGAAAACCGAAACCTTTAAAGATCGCGTTAATAAACATGAACGTGAATCTACAATCAAAACGGTGGTAAATATCTCTGATAACGTTTTCATAGATCAAAATCATACAGCGAAGTCTCAAGAGAAGTTAAGTGAACTACGACTATCTTTCTCTTCTTTCTTTTCCTCTCTCTCCCCTCCCCTTTCCTTTCCCCTCCCTCTCTCCCTGCAAACTCAATAGCAAACTCTGATTCAAATATTTCTAATAGTAACGATACAAACGATCTATTCAAAGACAGCATCACTCACTAAAAAGGCCTTTCCAGTCATAAAATTCTTAAAATCCAAATTGCTGTTCTCTCTTCGATAATTCATAAAGAGTGTCCCAAAATTCATGCAATATTTGAATTTTGTGCCATTTGTGCAGTAAAATGTTGCTAATGAAAAAAAAAAAAAAACAGCATGTGGGAGCTAACAGTTCAGGATTATTAAAAATGAAGTGCTATGCAAAAGAACAACACGTTTTTGTTGAGCAATATTTTAAAAATAATGAAGTTGGCAACTACAGCAATTTTTGACAAAATATGATCGGAATAATGATTTAATACTAAACCTACCGATAGTTTTTCTTGTATATATATATATTTCTATTTATTCTTGTATACTGCGCTCAAAATGACCGGTGATTAAAAAAGTTATTGTTTTCATGATAATAGTTAATTTATTGCTAAATGTATATAAAATGAAGAAGTTTTATAAAATTTCGTCCAATTTTATTTTTATATAATTTCAATTATAAACTTAAAAAAACAAAACTTTATTTTTTCTATATAACATATTTCTAAAAGAGTTTTTAATGTATCTAATTAATAAACCAGATTTTACATTATGCATATCTAAAATTATTTATGGAAAAAAATAAAATTAAACTTCTATTTAGTAAAAGAAATATCTTCAATTTCGCTGCATTTTTTTATAAATTATTTTATACTCAAATATACATTTGCCGCACACATATTTTTCGCATCTCGAACAGATTTTCGTAGTTTTATAATCTTTACTAATATTTTATTTGACAAGTTTTTCGTATATACGAATTTGAACTTGTTGATAGTTTTAATACATTTACATTAGTTTTCTTCTCGCAATTCTTGATTAGCGCTGAGCTGCTGTAGCTAATTGGAATAAAAATTTCAATGCCTCGAATATAATTTTCATCCGTTGTTTCTTTATACAAAATCATTATTTATTTCAGTTAGGTCCAAAATATTAAAAAATATCTGAAGAGGCTACCTACAAGATTTCGATTTCACACTGTATTTCCTTGCCATCTGGTCCATCACGTCTACACCGAATTTTGTATTATTATAAAAACTAATTATTTCCGATATATGTTCGTTACTTTTTCCGATTTTTATCGATTTATGTAGTATAAGCATTTTTTTTTGTTGATTTATTTTTATACAATAAGAGAAATATGAATATTTGCTTGAAAACAGAGTCATTTTCTCCTTTGGCTAACTTTGGCATTTTTCGGATTTATTTCCACGGATTGTTCCAACAGTTATAATATTATTAGTATATTGCAAATTATATTATTCTTTTTGCATCCCGTGAATGGTTTCACTCGAACTCTCCAAATGGAATTGAATATTCTCTTCTTTCATCTTTTCCCAAATAGGGAAATCCATTTATTATATACTTACTATTGACGTCATATGCCAATCAGAATTTTATGTCAAATTTGTTATGTCAAATTTATGTCAAATTTGTTTGTTTGGATAATACTGGATAATTTACATCTAGTTTTCGATGGAAACAACTGTTCATTAATAGTAATATATGCATCAGGTTTATAACAATTTTGTAAATTTTTAATAAATTGGTCCCATATTGCAGATATGATAGCAAATTTATTAGTTTGCTTTTTTCGCTCTTCTTATCAAATCATATAAACCTCATAATTTCAATAAAGTTTCTGCTCATTATTTTTGAAAAAAACGCGGGTCCTCAAATTTTATTCTACAAATGTGAGACATCTAGATTTTTTTTCCGATATGCACATATCGGCATATATCAAAGCAATAAATGTATAATAATTTCTAGTTTTGTTGTATAATTTTCATTTAGTCCCCAATATTCTAAATGCTTTTTTTTCTGTATTTTATTATATGATTCATTATATGGTGATCAAAAGAAAATGCTTGTCCTTTTATTATATATTATTTAGCATATCCTATATTTAATATATTCGTAAAAATATTATGAACTGGTATCCTGCCAGGTTTGGAACTTCCACCTATTTCTTTTCAAATTGTTTCATTGAATACAATTTCGATATCAATATTTTCGTTGATCTTCTACATCAGCCTCACTTTTGGATATCAACAATAATTTATTTTTTTTCTTTGCTCTGGACGCTTATTTATAATATTCTTCCTTTTATTATTGCTGTCTACTTTAATTCGCTTATAATAAATAGATCTTCATCTATTTCACATATTGTTTTCAGTTACGGAAATTTCTTGTTCATCGCACACTGAACAGTCATCTTCTATGTCCGTTATTTTTTCTAATAACTCCATAATTTTGAAATACCTTTTTATGGTAAATATTCACCACAAAATATCACATGTAATTCACGTCAAAGTTTTACTGCTTTACTTTTTCTTTTTCAACAATTACATATGAAACGCTCTGCAATGCTTTCTTTTTGAGTTTGTGCTCTTTACTGTTATTATTTGTTATTACTATTTTCAATTGTCATCCGATCTTCAGATAGTCTTTTTTTTATATTGATTTATATATATATATAAAAGTATATATTTAAAAAAGTAAATAAAATATTTTATCGACCGGTCAAATAGACCGACTGCAGTAAGCAAGATAGATTACAATATTTCTTAGAAAGAAGAAAAAAAAATTAGAAGTAAATACTGAAGAATATATTGTACGCATATTTTAGGAAAAATAATAAAGTTTGATAGCGATATGATAACATTTAAATATGTTTAAATATGTATAAAAGTTTGAAAACAATCAATTTGACCGGTAGTGATAGGTTTAGTATTAATGTCTCAGATCGATTTATTTTCCTGGATTCAGAACTGAAAGAACTTATATAAAGCTTAACCTACGCAACAAGACATTCCGGCAACGCACTGGAATTCATCCATACTATGATCAATACCTATCACTAAATAATAACTAAGTATTAAAAAAAGAATAATCCCTCTTAAATGAAAGCTTCCATGATCAAATAGTCAAAATAAAAATGAAGTCATTTTCAAGCCTTGCATTATGACAGCCTATTATATGGCATGGAAGATTGCCAAAATGATTTTCATCTTTAAACGGGAAAGAATCATAAACTGTTCGAAAGTTACAGGCCAATTAGCCTACTATCGGTAACAGTAAAAATCCTGGAAAAACAATATACACAATAGTCATAGAACACATCAATAAAAATAATATAATCATTAACGAACAGTTCGGTTTCAAAGAGAAACATTTCATCACCCACTAGTTGATAAGAACGGCTCAATATCACTACCATAATATGAACACAAACAGATTGGTTCTCTTAGAAACAAAAGTCTTAAACAAGGTCTTTGATTCAGTATGGCTTAATATATAAATTCAGTATGGATTAATATATAAATTAATCAAACTCAAATTCTATCCCAGACTAATCAAATTCTTACATATTCACCTACATAACAGATTCTTTTTATGCAACACGTATACAAGTACACATCTGGTTTAAAAGTAATAAGGATTGATATTTCCCAAGATTCAATTCTAGAATTTCTATTATTATTTCTATTATATATCAATAATATTTCATCCTGCATTGAAACTTCGCTGGCTCTATTTGCTGATGATACTACGATATTGAGTGTATCCTATAATTATCTAAAATTAGCAGAATATTTGCAAAACTATCTCAATTTTATAATAAGATTCTTCAAGAAATTTACCCTAAACATTATCCTAACAGATGCAAGATTCAGGCAATACTATTCATCAGAAAGACCAAACACTTAACGAAACCAATTCCTCCAATTATGGTTAATAATCAGTATGTGTGCCATGGACCAGGGAATCAAATATGGTATTTGACTACGATGTATATGGTATAGCAATATTGGATAGACGAAAGAAAGCCTTGACGGCGATCGCTGCCTTTTGTCCTTATAACTCAGTTTTCAGTCTTGAATCAAGAACTTAAATTATTAATATATAAAATCAGGTCGGTAATGACGGTACACTTGTGGTTCTGTGCTTCCAAAATGCTCCTATTGAATTTTCAGAGAATGCAAAAACATTCCTTCAAGGCCCTCAAGATTATCTTGATCTTCAATTTTATCTAATCTTGATTATCTAATCTTGATTATCAAGATTATCAACCTGGTACCAGATCATCTCACTTACTTGAGATTCACTACAAAGCTAACATACCATATCTATCCAGGATCCTAGATTCCTTAGTAGCTAGATATTAAATTCAAGGCCATCGAAACTTCTTGATACTGAACATCTTGATACTGAACATCTTGAACTTCAGCAGAAATAAACTCCCATATGATCCATCATCAAATTTTCATTGGCTGTGCTACCCGAGGCTCAAACTCTAACTTTCATTAACAGCAATAGTAATAGTAGTGTAATAACAACCACTATGTGAATAATAACCCCACTACTTCTCTTTCATCGAATTCCGTTGCATGTAAACGAGATCTTCAATAGAGGTTCCTTATAATCCACCGTCTAACTGAATCAGTCTGAAAAATCAAAAAGATAATAACACATTAGATATGCCACAAAATTGCTTCGATCATTGCATCAGCGATCAATATAATCTATCCTCAACTGGACTGAAATAATTATAAAGTTGCTCGGATCATTATATCAGAGATCGGGGTAATCTATCTTCAGTCGAGTTGAAAAAAAGAACGCTAGGAAAATTGGATTTTTGAAAATTTTCCTCCAAGCTTGAATTATTAAATCAAAAAAAAAAAAAAAAAAATCAAAGCAAACTATCATTAACAAATTAATTACCTCTCAAATTGTTAATAGTGAATATACAAAAAATAAAATATTATATGAATTTTATATATTATATTTTCTTATTTGTATATATATTATATGTATGTTGATAGATACAATAAATTTTGCCATAATTTTAAAAAAATACCGATATGTTCGAGAAATATATATTTCCATTTAAAACAAGATAATATAATATATGATATTTTTTGAACCATATCATATTGAAAATATTATCACTATATTTTTATATTAAATATGTGTATGAATTTATAAAATTGTAGTTTTATGATTAAGTAATATGTTAATAAGCAATTATAAATTTTCTAACAGTCTCATATTATTGTTTACTTTATAACATTTAACAATTTGCTAATCAATTTTCAACAATAAATATATGATTTAATATAATATAATATAAATATCTTTCTTAAAATTACCAAAGATCTACTAATAATTATATGCCTTTTAAAATAATAGATATTTTATATCAGTTTCGATACCTAAACTTATTTATTTATATAACAACATAAATACCATCAGGCTATAACAACATACTATATAACAGAAGAAAATATATAAGAAACATAAATATGTAAAAAATATATTTTTTCGATTTACCGCGATATTTTAATGAAATATTTTTTAATAAAAGTAATTCCAATTTATATGTAAGGAAATTTTTATTAAAAAATATCGATGAATATGAATCATACGAAAATAATTTATAAAACAATAAGCAACTTTATTATTGAAAACTAGCTATAAATAAACTATGTTCCAGTCAAAAGCACTTACTTTAAAATCACATTATATTTTGCGTCTTCTTATTGTGATTTTGCTTATAAATATTATGTAATAGTAAGATGCAAATTATAGTAATGCAAATAGTATATTGCAAATTAATGAAATTTTGGTTTTTACACAATCCATATTTATTTTATCTATAAAAATCATAATAAAAAATTTTATAAGAGCACTATCATCATTACAAACAAACAAACTCGTATAAACACATGATATATTAGCGATTGTAATTACAATTATTGTAATAATACGATTGTAATACAATTAAGAAGTAAATAATTATTTTATCGATATTTTTTAATAAAAATTTCTTTACGCACAAATTGGAATTACTTTTATCAATAAGTATACTATTATGTCACTTTTTTAATATAAAATTGCTTCGACACTATTTTACCGGCAACAATTTATCGATATTAGACTTCATCAATTTATAAATTTCACGATGATAATTGTGAATAACAATAATCGACATAGAGTTTAACTAATGCACATTGGAATATTTATCTCTCAACAGCGGAAAAAACTATTTTTTGAATGAAATCGTATATTTATTCTTAATTTTTTTTATGTTTTTATGTTTTTTTTTTATATTTTCTATTAGATATTATATTTATCTTATGGATATAAAATAATTAATAAAATTTATTTTTTTAAGATCATTTATAAATAAATTATCAAAAATAGAGATAATAAAAATGCTTTTTAATCGTATAAAATTTAATATAATTATAATATATAATTATTTAACTGTTCGCGCCCCCAATAATAATATTGTAGTGATTTTAGATATAAGCAAATAGCTAGGTGCTCGTCGAATGTCTTTCGATTCGCAACAAATGATATACTTCTTAGAATGGATTGATAAGTGATTAAACAGAGCGTATGTCTATTAAAGAACAAGATTTCTTACCATCAGATAATCGCAGCAGATAATCATGTCCGACGTTCAGAGCGCGATGTGTTGATAAATTATCTAATTATTGTATCATCTATCATTGTATCAGACGTGATCACCATGAGACTCTATTTGCAAGCTCGTGCCCTCAGAAAAATCTCTTCTTGCCTCAATTGGAAGGATTACAGTTTCCCGGCCAATAATATTGCGGCCGATGCCCGGTTCACGACATCCACCAAATTCGAGGAAATTCCTTGCTTGAGTGATAGTCTGTATACAAGGATCTCACGATAAACAAGAAAAGATCGACAATCTCTCTTATAGATTTTTCGATCTAAAACAATGTTATTTGTCTTTGAATTTAACCGCGTTTGGAATACGCGGTTAAAATCATTGTTAGAGTCGGTTCAACAAGCTAGAGTATGTCAGAAATATACAATTATAGTCGGCTAAATTCTCAAAGAGTCTCAAATAACACCGTCTTTTGTTTAGGTTTAATAGAGGCCCGCGCGTAAGAACAAAAAGTTTTTTATGAGAAAAATTTCTCCCAATTAACTGTTTATAAATCTCGCGAGTAACAAATGCTTGCGAATATTAAAAATTATAAATATATTTTATAATTTAAAAATATTATTTATACTTTATATTTATTAAAATATAATTTCGTTCTAGTTTAACATCTATTTTAATAATTTAAAAAGATAAATAAAAATCTATTTTAATTTATAATTTTACAACTTATTCTTTTACACATATTTATATTAATTTATGTACTATATCGTCGAATTTATTTTTGATTATTGCTTCTTTTTCTTATTATTTTTTACCTATATTGCAAAAATTCTAAAAGAAACATTAGAAAGAAAAGTCAACCACTATCAACTAATTTAAATAATCAATAATACTATTTTTTTTTAAATAACATAATATATTATATTTATTTTTTATTAAAGAAATGTTTTTTATTCTAATATCTATAAGAGAATGTTGATCTGTTACTGTAAACTGATTGATATTGTACGATTCTTCCCTATAACATTATAAATTAAAAATAACATTATAAATATATAACATTATAAATTATAAATTAAAAATAAATTAAAAAAAAATTAATATGTTTTTTTTAATAATTGCAAAAGAAAATAAAATTTCAAATATATTATAGATTTGATATAATATTGAATATCTGATTTTATTTTATACTTCAATTAGTTCAATTTACATATTAATTTTTTTTTAATTGCTCTAATATTCTTCATCCAATATATCTGTGGTCTTCATCTTCAGAAATTTGTACCGGAATAAGTAATTCCATTGCCTTCTGTGAAAATTCTTGTGATTTTTTACTTACTATTTACATACTTACAATATATGAATTCGATATAAATAGCAACCTATTTATAACTGAAATAAATAATAATTGAATCAAATTTAAATTTAATTCAAACAGTAAAAAATTCAGGTATTAATATCTAATCTTACCTGTATAAAACATCATTATTTTCTTGAAAATAAGAAAATTTTCTTGCATAATGCAAAACCAAACGGATATGTTTATTTTGCGCTTCTGCTGTTTCTTCAAATAATTGTTCAACTGTATTTTACATTATATTACATTACATTACACATTATATTTTAGTATTTGTATAAAATTAGTATTTTGTGCAATGTTATTGGATGCTACAGATATAAATATATTTTGTTGTGTAGTATAGATTTTAAATTTATCTTTTCATCAACATTGTAATCGCTTGATATAGCTTTCAAAATAAACTTTTAATGAGAAGAATTGTTTTAAAATAAAGATAAAACGTTTAATTAAAAAATTGATAAATTTTAAAAATATTCTTGAAAAATTTAAAAATAGTTCTTGAAAAAAATTTCGATTTGTTATTGATTTCAGTTAATACAATACCTTCTTAAGCATGAATCAAGATCTATTATTTCAGCCGACAATTCATAATTTGTGAAAACATGATTCGTATTATTATTATTTGTTTATTCTAAAGATATTATAAATTATGTTTTATAAAATTATTTTAATGTAAAATATATTTTTATATATTTAATATAAATAATGTATCTACCGTATTCTTGCTTTGGTACATTAACTATTAAATTCAACTATTAAATATTTAAAATTTTTTATAAATGAAATTTAGTTTAGAAGATATTAAAATTGTTTTTTATTATCTTCAATTTTAATAATATATAAATTATTAATTTGTTCTTAAACATAATTAACTTCCTTTTGAATATTTTTTACTATTTTTTTTTTTCAAATCGAAGTTTGATAGAGCAACAATAGTGAGGCGAAAACGATGTAGAATTTTCCCATATAATTTTTTTATCTAAAAATTATAAGAACATTTAAAACAAAACTTATTATAAAAAAGTTATAAAAAGTTACAAAAATTTTAAAAGATAAAAAGATAGAATTATAATATTACCAAAATTTAATCGTATAAGAATCATTAAACTTTAGATAACTTGTAAATCAGAATTTATTTCAAAATCAAATTTCTGCTTGTATTCTTTTTGTTGCGAATTATCGCATTCCCATTTTAATATTATTTCTAATAAGATATGTTTATTTTCATGCAAATTTTCATTAATTTTATTTAAATATGTCAATAATGGCTGTTATATGGTTTAATAAGTCTTGTAATTTCATTTCAGTAGAAATAGCTATCACATGAAATGCTTCTCTGATTGAATAATAATCTCTTTTTGCTGCTTGAATTTTTGAATAACAAGAGAAAAACTTTTTATTACTTGTACGAATTATTTCATATTTCATATTTGCGATAAGTCAGCACCTACATATATCGCAAAAGCTTTTAATAGTGATAATTTTTCCCTTTTATTTTTTTAATTTTTCACATATGCATTCTTTAATTTTTTTGCTTCCGTTGGAGATTATACATCAATTTAGAAATGTCTTATCGACTTGATTCATATAATTTAGAATCTAGTAAAACTTCAATCTCTAAAGTTCCTCAGATTTCTTTTGTTCTTGTTTTTTTTTCCACGTTCAATTAATATATTAAAACATTTTTTGATCGTCCTTCATTATTTGTCAATATTGGTAAATCTGTAGCTATAGTTGTCTAAACTGATTTTGATTTTAACTGGTTTACATTACAACTGGTTTACATATATATAAATAAATAATATATAATAAATCATATCATTTCTTTGCTAACATTTGTTGTTAAAACGATATCTTAAATTTTTTAATTTGTTTTTTAAATTTTTTGAATATTTTTCAGAATTTAACAATGTACTTTTCAAGAAATCGAATTTTTTATTGAATGTTTCATTTTCATGCTATTGCATAATTTGATATAACTGCATAATAATTTTTATATCTGATGGACTTGACATTATAAACAAATTTTTAAAATGAAATATGAAGAAAACTATGTAAGAAAGTACAAAATATTCAATAATATATGTAACACTAATTGTTGTAATATCATGATTTTATAATTTAATTTCTTACCTGGTTCATTTAATTTCATCATTTTATTTCACAAAATTTCATAAAATTTCACAAAATAATTAATTCTAATTTAAATTAAATATTAATTATAACAATTATAAATTAAATTAAATATTTATAATAATTATAAGTATAAAGACAAGTATAAACTATTGAATATAATATATTTTATATTATATTATATTATCATATTATTATATTATTATATTATTATTGTTACACTATAATAATTTATAATAATTAAATTTTTAATTTAGACGAAACTTGCGATCAGCTAATCTGTCTAACGACTAATGACTAACGAGTTTTTTGTTCGTGTGTTTTGCTTTGACTCGAAAATGTATTTATTTATATAAGAAAAGATCTATCTTCAAAAAGTTTTCACATCTTCAAGTACGTGTTGTCATTATGTTTATATATTTGTCATTGTATATGAAAGTCCTCAGATCGATTGAACGCGAGTCACTTCATTATTGTATACTTTAAAAATTTTTTTCTGATATTCAAAGTGACTTAAAGAGCGATAAAAAAGTGAATTTTTAAAGTTTATTGTTTGAAAAAATTCATATATTAAACTACAATAATTTTACACAAAAATTTCGATCAATTTATAGCTATTGAGCTTTTGAGTTAATATTGTTATTGAGCTCAAATTTTTTTTTTTATTTTTAAGCTAAGACTTTGCTTTTTATAATGATACCAGAAAGAACATTAACTTTATTAAATTTCTTTTTAAAATTAAGATTGAAAATAAAAAATATTAAAAAATGTATAGTTACAACAATATCAAAATGAGATCAAAATGAAATTTGGTACAGTACATATCTAAGACACAATCAAATACATATTTAATACTTATTTCAATCAAAAATTAATTAAAAAAATAAAATTATAAATAATAATTTTATTTTTCAGCAATTTGAAGACTAATTACTTTAAAGAATATGAAAAAAAAAATATACTATACTATAGACCAAATGTTCAATTAATTATCTGTATAAAAATTTTTTCGGATACTTATGAAAAGGGATTTTTTTTGAGAAGTAAATATTACTATGCGAAGTCACCAAACGAACTGTTCAAGGAGGCAACGATATTCGCCTTTCTAGGAATGAGCCTTAATAAGGCGCAGAAATATTGATCAAAAATTTTCCGAAAGCGCTAATAGAAAACCACCTTAATCGAATTATTGATGAAATTCTATTATTCTACATCTCTTCTATATTAATCTTTCTGAGATTTTGAGCGTCTTCTAAATTTAAAAATATTGTATTTAATATTGAAATATTTCAGTCTTACAGAAATTGTTATAAAAACGTAACTAGAAAATAACTTAAAGAATTGTAAATGTTCATATAAGTAATTTTTTATGATATCTACATACAAGTTGCATATACTTTAATAGAACTTGAAAAATTATCTCAAAGAGTAATAGAATAGGTTTTATTTTTATGATGGACCTGTAGATATTCAAATACCTATAATTATAATCATTAATTTTAAGAAATTATTTATAATATCAAAAAAAATACATTTCATGATCAAACGAGCTGATTTTTAAAGAATAAAAAAAAATCTTGGATATAAAATTTTAATTTCGAATTTTATTAGTTTCCAAAATATTAATAAAAAATTTTTCAGACAATATACTGAATTACGTATATTTTTGGTAATGTTAGCACAATGCGATTGCTTATTTACTATTAATATAAAAATATTATGGTAGCCTACAAACAATCTCTATATCAGATAAATGTGCAAATCTTATATATATATGCGATTCCTATTAAAAAATTACTTTAATTTTATATAATCTAATGTAATCAATACATTATGCTGTTATAAACATAGAATATATAGTATGATATAATTCATTCTATATAATGAAGATAATTATAATCTATATTATATAAATAATTCTTTTGCAATTAATAATAATAATTACAACGAAAAATATTTCAAATTCAATATCAAACAAAAATAAAATATAAAACAATCATTGACTAAAATTATAATTATCGAAGTTATAATAAATATTATAATTATAATCTACAAGAAATTTCTAAGATAATCCATAATCTATAAAGAAATAGATTTTAAATACTGCCTACTGTAATATGTTTATAGAAATATATTTATAATAATGATAGATTTACATCATATTAACACATTGGCATTCACATGTAAGCAAATTCAATGTATTATATATTAATTTAATATATATTATATTATAAAGATTTTATCAATATTTTGAAAATTAATAAAGATTCCAAACAAAAATTTTATATTTTTTTTTTTCTCTCTTTTCTTTCTTAATCATAATAAAATTTTAGTTTATTTATTTAGAAGTGTTTATTGCACGAATTTTCTATTGTAAAAGTCTATTGAATTTTTAAATGATTCAAATCTATTGAAAATTGATAAGTAATTTAATAATAGTTTATTTATAAATTATAATATATATATTTTGTATTAGATGTGAATTGATAGTAAAACCGATTTATTTCCGGTTATATCTCTTCATGAATATATTAATATTTTTAATATATATATTGTATAATATTAATATTTTTTGTATTATGTATTTATTATAAAATATAAAAATCAAGAAAAATTGTAGTTATTAAAATGTTCACTAAAACATTCATAAGAACTTTTTACGAAAATATTTATCAATAAATATTCATTTCTAGATAAGTCCATTACCTTCAAAATATGATAGTAGCGCACTCTTTTCATACATACAGATAATACTATAAAAATACAATACTTCCACTCAAAATTAATTGGCCAACAAAGAATTTTTCCCTTAATGTTTTGTCAAAATGAGACTCTAGATTTTCAGAATTTGATTATTATATTTTTATTTGGAAATAGTAAAGAAGGAAAAAATTAATTAAAAAGAAAATAATATAATTCAATTATTATGCCAACTAAGATTCATATGTTTAGATATATTTTTATATGTATATTAAATAACATTAAATGTTAAATCTTGTAATTTTCACTGTATGACAGCGTAATACTATACTATATAGAGATAAAAAAAATTCAATATTCATGATAATGGATTAATGATGAAAATCATATTTAATATTATAACTATAAAAATTACAATTTATTATCGCATGAAAACGTAACTTAAGACATATATCTCAATAGGCGGCGTAGCAATCGTATCATATTATTTCGTGTCTAGTTAATTTTTCTTCTTCTACTACTAAATAAGAATATAAGGAGCAATGGAGTTTACTACTAACTGATATTTGGAATAAATTTGTGATATACTAAAAAAAAAATTCAACCTGAATTTTATAAGTAAAATATTCATTAGAAAATTCAAAATAATTAAATTATTTTAAAAAGTAATTTTTCTGATAAAAAAATATATTTTGTAATAATTTTCTCGTATTCTTTATAAAAATTATAGAAATGAATAAAATTGTAATAATTTGAAACATGGCTTTCCTAAAAATATGTCATATATCTAATCGTATGGAATTAATGGTAAGTATTTTATTTAATAATATATATCATATATAATTTAAAAATAAATAATTGCCAATAAAATATCTCGAATTAATACATTTTTAACTATTCTCTTATTCAAGATGTTTTCAGAATCTATTTTATTTTTCTTAAATATATTTATTATATGTATTTAATCATTATATGTATATCAATCTATATATTAATAATTAATTTTTATGACATTTTTTTTTTACATATATGAGAAGAATGTTTTAACTTATCTCAATAATTTTTTTTAGTTAATTAAGATTTTATTAATTTTTAATTGAAAGAGCACAATAATTTTTTTCTCTAAAAATGTTATAATGTACTACCAATTTTATTGCTAACATATAAGCAAAATTATATTTATTTTATAATATAAATTATAATAATAATTATATATAATAATATAATAATATATATATTAATATAATAATATAATATATTATAATAATAATTATAATATAAATTATAATAAATTTTATAATCAACTTCTTATGTAGATAAGATATATTTAGATATATTTTTTATGTTTTTATATTATATTATCAAATATTTAAATCTTTTATTACTTATGATGATATGCTTTATATTATATATATATATATAATATTCTTATTTAATAAGCATTGATATTTATTCATTTATTCATTTATTCATTTTATTTTATAATAATTTTAAATTATAATTTATACAATAAATACTAAATACATTTAAATATTAAATATAATCTGAAATTTATGTATTTCTGTTCATTTCATTTTATATATTTATATAGTATTTTATATAATAAATTTTTATCTATTGTTTCAATTTTAAATTTATATCAAATTATATTAATACATATTAATATTTTGTCATTAGTATTTATATTATTATATTTCTTACATTACTTTCAAATATATGTTTAGATTTATTCATAATATTATATAAATGTTTATCTAAATAAATTAAAGAAATTACAGTAAATATATTATTAGTGTCCAATGGTACATAAATGATTTATAAAATTTCTTTATTTAAAACTTCAGTTTATATTAATTATACAGTTCAGTTCAAATAACTATACCATAATTCAATATGTTATAAACTATTTGTAAAAAAGCTTTCATTTTTTCATATTATATAATAAAACTTCTTTCTAAAATATTTTTAAAAATGAGTATTAGAATTATTATAAATTTAGTAAAATTATAGAACATTATCATTATAATTTAATTTTTTTATATCTACATGACATTTTGATAATATTGAAATTTTAAATTTTGATTTTAATGATATGTATTTCTGAAAGATTGTTCAATTATTGTTTAATTTATATTAGTTGATGATACGAAAAAGATATTATTGTAGATTTATACAATGTACTAATTCATATTATGTATTATATAATTTCTTAATATTGTTTTATCATTATATTAACAAAATTAATAAATAATCATAAATTGTATGTAAATAATAATTGGGATTATAATATTTAAGATTTTCTATTCAATAATTTATTTGTTTGATATTGTTACAATAATTTATTAATATGGTATAATAATGGTATAATATACTGATTTATGATATAATAAATTTTTTATACTCAAAATTTATATGTTCAAAAAAAAAGTATTATATCAAATATATTATTAGAATTTGTACTATTATTAGAATATAATATATATTTATTTTACATTTATAAATATAATAATAACTATCGTTGTGAAATTTATATATTTTATTCGTAATTATTTAAAAATGTAACGGATTTTAATGTCCTTGTAATATGTTATATATAAGTATTATGTATAATATTGATATATAAATATCAATATTACCGTTCTGAATAATTTTTCTCTGTACATATAATTTCTGTTCGATTTAGTTTTCGAAATATTTGCAAAAAACTTTTCTTGAACATATTTACTCATAAATATATTTATTTTGATGTGAATTCTGATATAAATAATACTTATATTTTTATATAACTTAATCTACAAATATAATGTAAATATAATGTAATATATAACGTTATAGATATCTAATTTAAATAATAATGAAAGAAGAAATTAATATATTATATTTAGGTTAGGTTTTATAGGTTTGCTTAATGACGACCACATTCTTACGTAATAATTTGTAATATTATAATAACTTAAATATAATAATAAAACAGAAAAATTAGTTGTAGATTAGATTAGATTATTTACAATTTATATAATTCATCGTGGCGTAAATTATTTTATTTTCGTTTGATTAAAAATAATATCAATTTATATTAATTATTATACATATTTAAAAATTTATATAATTTTATCATAATTATATTTCTTAGCTCTTTAATGATTTCATTCATCAGTTTTGCTATATATGTGTGTATGTAAATTAATAAAAAAGAAATATATATCAAATATTCAAATACAAGCAATTAATATATCTAATTATAAGATGCGAAATATAATATATATTATTAATTATAAATCTTATTAATTATAATATATATATTATAATATATAAATTAATATAATATTAAGTTTATCAAAAATTTTTTGTATTTCAGAAAGCAAAGCAATGATAACATATATAACGGAAAGTTCAGAATGATGAACTTGACAACATATTTAAGCTTATTAGTCAACTAGATTATGAAATCGACGAAAAGATCATTTTTAAATTATCATTTTACTTCTTGAAAATCTTGGAAACAAATATTCAATATCTCACAAGTATTTTTATTATTTTTATTCAAACATAATCATTAACATATTAAAGTCAATATAGAAAATTAAAAAATTGTATTTTAATTGAATTAAATTATTATTAAATTAGTATAGAAAATTGAAATTAATTTACTATTTTTTAAATATATTAGATTTTAATTTTAGTTCCAAATAGATTTAATTTTAGATTTTATTTTAATCTTTTCCAAATATATTTATGTACATTTTAGTTTATAATTTGTAGTATATATTAAGAATTATAAAGAATTGATATCTAAACAATGAAAAATAAAAAATAAAATAATGCATAATTAATAAAATGGCTAGATAAAATAGAATGTTATAGACTTAATATTTAAAATCACATTTTATTACATTTTAATTTATTTAAATATATATTTTTGATATATTTTGAAAATCTTCATATTTATTCTTCAATATTTTATACGTTATAGATATTTATTATTATTAATTTTGATGAAACAATGTCAGTGATATATTAATTAATATTAATTATTGATATATTAATCAAATATTTTAAAAAATTCAAAATTTTGATTTATCATAAATATATCTATTTATAATTAAAAAATTATATATAAAAAATATAAAACTTTAAAATATAAAATATATAAAAATTTTTATTATTTTATATTATTGAAAAGAAAAACGTATTTTTCATATATGTCTATTCTATTTTACAGTTTTTATCAACAAGAAAATGTTGCATATATGTGAATATCTGGTCGCCACATTTGAGAAGAATTTGAGAAATATTTAAATTCTTTATGGATTGATTCTAACAAGGATGCCAAAAACTTAAAAATTTCGAGTTTATATGTGCATTTGATGCTTATTAAATTAATGATAAATCATTCTCAAAAGAAATGATGGTCTCTTATTTTGAAAAATTAATAAAAAAGTATCGAGTATTGGAAAATAGAATATAAATAATGGAAAATGAATATAAATAGAATTCAAAAACATATGTAATGTATACATATAATCGAGTGAGTAAACGTTTGAATATTTATTTCGTTGTTATATTATTATAAGTCGTGAATTCAAAATTTTGAACAATTAACTTTTTATGTCTTATTTTATAAATTTTATTTTATATATCTTTTAATATTAATATTATATATCTTTTTAATATTAATTTTTATAATATTTTGAAAAATTTTTTATTATTTTTATTTATTTATTTATTTATTATATAAAGTTAAGTATTTATTATATATAGTTATTTTATTATAATAAAATATCCTATATATTTTTTGCATATGAAAATTCTAAAAAAAATTTAAAGTATGAAAAATTATTGCATCAAAAAATTTTATGATAGAAATTTCATTATCATAAATAAATGCGAATCTCATTGTAGAAATATAATTTTTCATAATTTTTTATATATAATTTTTTTAGAAACATAATTCTAATTTCTAAATATATTATGTTTGTTCGATAATTGCATATTATCGAATTTATTTTTTAAAATTTTATTATACATATTTATATTATAAATATTTACTCTTCTCTATATATCAATAATAATGAGAAATAGTTTTTTTTTGCGTATAATATTTTTGACTTTTTAAATAAATTTTATGTACATTTGTAATGTTGTCTCATTGGTAACTAAAGTTTGTTGCTCATGATTAATTTCAAATTCTTCGGGATTACTTAATCTTTGCGTATATGATGATTAAATAAACTAACTTTCGAAAGATCACTTTTGTACAGAAATAAGATAAATTAACTTTGATATGATTATTAAGAATTTAAAAATATATAAATATTTTATGAAAAAGCGAAATGTTTTATATAAAAAATGTATTTTATAAAACTTCGAAAATATTTTAAATATTTTCTGAAACATAACTATTTTGAATCATATTCTTTCCATTTTTTAAAAAATTAAGAATGGAGTTAAAAATGGATTTATTTCTTAGGAAATGATAATCTCAAGTCATTTTTTTTAGTGCAGTTTCTATATATTCCTGAGACAAAACTACTATGGTTATCAGTAGAAGTAACAGTGGAAGTAACTTGATACAGATTTATAGCCAGAGATTTATTAAAAATAATTACTAAGATTCATACTATTAGAATATAACTTAATGATATTGTCGATCTAGAAATTAAAAGAATTTTCAACCTTTTTTTATATATCTTGCAGATTTAAGTATTAGGAAAAATTTTCATGAATAAATTTACCATAAAGTGATTACATTATCTTGTGGCAATAGAAGTTTTAAATATACTGTTCGTTTTGATAAATAATAATTTGATAAATATAATATAACATATATAATATATAATTAATTAGGTAGGAAGATATTTTTCGTCGTTTTCTAAAATGTGGAATTTTGGTGAAAGGATATTGAGGAATATTTTTTTTTTTTTTTGAAGATTCCATCTGTCATAGATACAGAGACCATTCTGATATATGCTATGCTATACTTTTAGATATCAGTTCATCAGCTTCCTTTCAGCATAATTTTTTCATAAATATCGCCTTTTTTAAATAATAATTAGGTTTGGTGGTATCTAACCTGCCTTTTATGTCGCTTTTGCAATCCATAGATATTTACTATGTAGATATTGCTTCTAAAACTGTTAGACTATGTTGGGTAAGCTGAAATGTAGTGTGTTCTGTCTTTGATTGGCGAGATTTGATTGGTAAAAATTTAAGATTATGACTTTGATCGCCTCATTAGAAAGATCGACATAATGCGTTGACTTTTTTCTCTGTTGATCATTTTATAGGTTATTCAAAATTCTATTTCTCAAAAGTTAGTTTCTTCAATTAAAAAATTTTATTGCGAAAATCATTCAAATTTAAATTATGTTTTGAATCTTGTTTAAACATACTAACAACATGTGTTATGTGAAGTAATTTTCATAATAATATTATGAATATTTTAATATTTGTATATTTTATATATTCTCTATACAAATAAAGAACATTAAACGATTGTTGGTAATTCATTTTCTGATAGACCATGATCGATTTTAAAAGATCAACTAAAAAAAATAGCATTTACAAAAATTAGTTCACTTCTTTATTAGTTAAAAGAAGGTGACTATTATCTCATCAATAAAAGTTTATATAAAAAAAGAATCATTGCACTATTTATGGATGCTAACAAAAATGGACATAAATATAGAGGCAATTAATATCGATAATATTATAGATATTAATATTTCACAGTATTCAAAAGTGGAAGAATATATACCGCATAAATTGCTCATCAAATGTAATTAAGGGATATTTCTCTTTCAAATTCGTATGATTCTTTCTCTTGATGATAAAATACCAAATGTTGCATAAGATACACAATCATTCTTAGCAATTTAAATAGAATCTTTAAGAAAACTTTTAGGTGTAATTGTTTTAAATAAATAACATTTTAATAGTTATATAACAAAGTAAAAATTTAAATTAGTACAGGATATATCCAAGTTTTAAAAGGAAAAAATACTAATTCAAAGAAGATAAAAAAAAGCTATGAAGTTCTTAGAAATATACATCCAAAAATTAACATAAGTGATATTAAATCTTGATTAGAATAGCTAAACAATTTATGTTATATTCATCTTATTCAAGATTGAACAAAAAACATGTCAAATCTGATTAAGATATTCAATAACAAACAAATGTATTTAACTGGAATATGCCTTCTATTATTAACTTATACTAATAACTTATACTAATTTATCAAATGTTCTCATGAATAAATTGTAAATTATTTCAAAGGAAATGAGAATATGCCTTCAAGCATTATTATTTTAATTCATATCAATGTCATATTAATTTACCAATATTCTTATGAATAAATTGTAAATTATCTCAAGAAAAATAAAAAAAAATTGTTTTGTTCCAAAATTATTAACTGCAAAGAAGAAATCTCAGCGTCTTGGCCATCAAAATTGAGAGGTTGACACAAATAATTTTTGCCTTCAGATTATTCTTCAGAAACGTGAAAACCTTTAGTTAGCCATTTTTTAATTCGTTATAGCGTTGGAAGAGATTAAGGAATCTTCGCATCTCGATGGATTACATCTTTAAGGATTACCATCACTAAAGTTCTAGAGATGCAAGTTGAGATTTTGAACAAATAAATCGAAATAAATATAGAAATTAATTTTTGTTTCCATTAATACAAAAAAAAGAGAATCAAAAAGAAAAATAATGAACCTACAATATGCTGGATTTGTAACTAATAATAAATAAAATTATTTCTAAAAAATCTATCGCAAAAAAAGAAAAAAAGAAAAGAAGAAATCGACATAGAGGGAGAATTAATTTCGATTCCTACTGTTTTTGTTATGCTTGTAAGATGAATTCATCTTGGAATTTATTGGCTGTTGGTTGAGAAACCATCAACAATTGAAAAATTAAAATAATTATTGATAAAGCTCAATTTTAAATCTTTTGAGAATGGATCATATTCCCAAGATAAATTTTGATATAGCAGATTAAAAATGTCTTTTCGATCTCTGGGAAAAATTACGTAATTATGGTCGATATAATTTTTCGTTAAAGATAGAAAATTTTAAAATTAAAATTTTAATTTTAATTTGAAGAAAATTTTCTGCTGATTAATATGAATGAAGATTATTTTAAGTACTAATTTTCTTAAGAAAAATTCAATTAAATTTTTCAATTTTTTCAGAAAAATGTTTATGAATGAAAAAGAAATTATTTTCAAAAAAGAAGAAAAAAATATTCAAAAACAAAAAACAAAAAATGAAAAAGAAGATAAGAGTAAAGAAAAGATTTCTAAATATTTACAAGAATTTTATCAACATTATGCAAAAAGATTGACAAAACAACAAAAGGTTAAATTTTCAAAATTAGTTATCGAATTTCAAAGTGTGTTTACAAAAAACTGGGAAGAAATTAGGAAATATGCCATCATTCAACATAAAATCAATATTAAAGAATATCGATTTATTAAGCAAGCATTGCGACAATTGTCTTATTGCCTTCGTGAAGAAATAGATGAATATCAAAAAAGATATTGAAATGAAAAATAATAATTAAAAATTAATAGAAAAATCGAATAGTTCCTGATCTTATCTGATTGTGTATATTAAAAGAAAGAAAGATTGAGAAAGAAGAAGAAAGATTGTGTATGTTACAATAATACATATATATACATACATATATATATATAGAATAAAAAAGACAACAAATAAAACAACAAATATAACAAAATAAAAAAGATTCTTATCCATTCCTAAAAATAGAAGAAATTGATATTTTATTCTATTCTTGATTTTTTATCGTTAATCCTTAAAATTTTTAAAGATTATTTTTATTGAAAAAAATAAAGAGCAATTATTTTTTTGTGTAGGAACTGACAATTTAAAATAACGCCATTTGAATTTTGTAACATTCCTGTCATATTTAATGATATGTCTCGTGCTTGCTTATATTTTTGCGCACAATAACCAAAAAAAATAACCGTTTTGGATTCGTAATGTACAAAATTCTTTATTTGTAAGAATTGAAGCGACAAGTATTTTTTGAAAAATGATAATATTCGAAACAAGATATGCTTTTGATAAATCATAATTTTGGAACTTGTGAATTTCCTGATGTTAATTGAGGATTAAAGCTAAATGCTTTCCGATTCTGAATTGAAGTTAAATGTATAATGCACTGCATAAGTTCCAGAGGCGGTAAACCATTTTCCCTACTACATTGATATATATTTGGTAGTAGTTAATAGATGTGATGAGTTCCCATTATAAGAATTCGATTATATATTTATTTAGATTGGCTTATCTTGCTAGACTCTATATTTTTTTGAGTACATATGCAATAATGCACAATAATATTTCCCGAAATAATTCTATAGCTTCAGCTCTTAAATATAAATTTCTTTTAATTTTCTATTTTTCGCAATTTTTTCTCTTAAGTAATTCGTTATTACTTATAATACATCCTTATTACTTATAATAATAGCTTGAGGATAGGGAATGAAATTTCGTGGGTGGGCGAGACTTTGATAATGT
Source organism: Apis laboriosa (assembly GCF_014066325.1). Lineage (NCBI taxonomy): Eukaryota > Metazoa > Arthropoda > Insecta > Hymenoptera > Apidae > Apis > Apis laboriosa. The sequence goes on from NW_025223765.1 coordinate 2,269,929, forward strand.
CGTGGAAATCCCTAAATTTTGAAGTTCTAGAAAACTAACAAATATATTTTTTTTAATTATTTATAATTTATTAATCTACTGTTTATTAAATATATTACTAATATATTATCTGTTTTAACGTAACGGTTTTTGAAATCCCAACATTTTGCCTATCTTGCGTTTCAATATATTCAATTTATATGTATATGCAAATAAATTAAACTATTATTAAAAAATTATTATTATTTATATAATAATAATTTTATATAATATTGAGTAAGATTGTTTACAAAATATCTTACATAAAATAATTAGATATTAGATTAAATTATTTACATTCGAAACGAGATCATCATATATCTCGGAATTTTCATTTTTTTTGGTCTTTTTCTTCAATGATTAACATACGAATTCGATTCATTAATTATTTGAAGATACTATTGTCTTTATCGATATCACTTTTATTGTGTCATCTGTTCTTAGATATAATTCTAAAATGTTTAATTTTTATTTTTTCATAAGAGCGATAAGTTATTGTTATTGATTGTGATTAATGATTAAACAAACAGAGTCAGTTTATTCTTTTGTTATATTTAATGCAACCACTCAAATTTGCTCCATCTTTGTCAGAAATGCTGGATCATCTGCTGGATCAAAAATTATCTGTTCAATTTATTAATGTTTTGAAAATCATGTTTTAAGGTATTCAAAGTATTACCAATCAAAAAATAATTGGGAGTGAGTTCAAAAAGATATAGAATTATAAATAGATAATACGTTTCAAACAATATACAACTCTTTAAATATCAGACACTGTTCCTTAATGATTCTAAATAAATATTTTGCCGATTTGATATTCTTCTATAACTCATTGAAGTGAGCATGAGAGAAATTTTATATATTTTTTGTTTAAGAATTAAGATATTATATATAGCAATATTCCTAATTCTTTCACGCGCTTTTCACAAATTTCATTTGTGAAAAAATTTTATTCTCTGACACTATGCATAAACATCATTCTCTACGCAATGAATTTAAACAATTTAAAGATGCTTCTGTATTGAAATCTATGATCAATTCAAAATTTACTGTTTTTGTAATTATTGCAAAATATGTAAATAGACATAAATGTCTTCTTAGTTACTTTGCTACAGAAACTTTTTTTTTTTTAAGAAAAGAATCCGTGTAATCAGTCACGTAAAATAATGGAATTGACGATATCTGGACTGTAATTTACCTGTTTGATATTTTCCGCTATAAAGATGTTAGGAAATATCTCATGTATCTATATAATGTCTGTCAAATATTATATTTATTTATATTTACTGAAATCAACCAAAAACAACAACATAAGCATATCATATTCATAATTTATTAGGTCGATGAATGCTTATTTGAATATATCATAGAATGCCTTTACACGAATAAAAAAAATGAAAAAGAAAGAATACTTTCAATAATCTATCGCTCATTTTGATTAATTCTTTATTTACAAACGAATTTAATGATCAACTTAATTTGATTGTGCTTTTATTTTTTGATAAATGATCGTAAATTTCTTTGAAAATGTTTTATTTTGTCATTTTCAAAAATCAATTGTTTTGCAAATTATATTTAGATAAAAGACGACAAACGGATCGATCAAACACATGAAGCAATTTAAAAAAAAACAATAACTTTTTGTCCAAATTGTCCGGATCAATCCTCTTTATATAGAAGCTTTGTATAGAATGTTTTAAAATTTTATATTCAAAATAATTTTTTTAATAAATTTTTTTATTAGTTTTATAACAATTTAATAGTTTTAATACAGAATATCTTTTTTTCAAATACCTACGAAGATCGTTCATAAGTAGTCAAATAAGCGTCACCCGAATATGGGTGACGCGGCAGTCAACGTGTTAAAATTGCTCCATTTGATCAATTTTGTATTTATGATGACATGATAATTATTTCCTTCGAAATGGTGGTTATGTAGTTCAATTATTCGATCTGGAATTGATTTTTCTGTTACATCAAATCCCTATCTGTCTATTGGCTTATGCACAATAATTTCCTAAATAAATAGTGGTTATAAACATGTCTATTTAGCGATAAAATCCAAAAATAATAGATCTGTCAATATTATATTTGAAGAGGTAAGTATTTGAATTTGTCCATTTTTCAATGGAATATTGGATGCACATTTTGGAGAGATATCCTTATTTGAAAATTAAATTAAGAATGAAATTGTGAGCTTATTTGTTTTTTTATAGTATTTACTGTCTTCTGAAATTCTTATCTTTATCAGTATTTTTAATAATACAATTTTTCTTGTTAACTTCAATGCGTTCCTGGAACTATGGAATATATAATAAAAATAATTATTACGAAGTTCGATTTATTAGACGATCAAAAGCAAAGTCCATATGCCAATGTAGTTTTACACTATCATTAAAATTCGAAGTTCAAAGAATCCTTGATAGTTCTTGCTGTTTTTGTAATTCTCATCTTCTTGAAGTTCTGGCAAGCTTTTAAGGGTTCTCCTCCAGACTGGTACCCTCTGAAGTCCTTGTCATTTCCACTCGTGAACTTGCGGATCTTTAGTACACAAGTATTCAATAACGCCGAGGATCAACCCCCTAATTGAACAATACCTCGGACCAAAGGAAGCTCTTTAGAATAAGGGATTACGCTATTCACTAGTAAGTTGTTTTCTCAAAAAGCTGTTTTGCACGTATTTGCAATAATTCCTTTCAGATAGAATGATGCTGATTGCCGTTGAAACTGGCATGTCGTCTTAATATAATACCAAGATCATATTGACATTTCAGATATATCGAATTGTTTCTAAATGTGCAAAGCAAATAATTATCAAATTTTTCAAAAACATTATTGTCCTGTAAATCCTAAGCTATCTGTTCATATTTGATCATCATTCAATATCTGAACAATTCTTTTGAAAATAAATGTACCTGATATATAATAAAACACGAAATTTAAATTTCATGTTTATCTAATTCTTACATAGATTACTATTTGTCAGATTCATACAAAACTTTCTGTATGTTTTCAATTGTGATCCTCTAATATTTAATCAAAGATGGATTCGTCAAGGGATACAATAACGTGTAATCTATTATATTAACTATCGCTTATGTGTACTTTTAAACTTTATGTTCTATCAATTAAATTTCTGATGTTTTTTGATGTTCATCTATGCCTGATTATCATAACAGCACATATTGTATCAGTATGTGTTATTTACTGTTGGTCGATCTACAATATTGATTTCAGTTTGTGTTCATTGTTCTCAGTTGTTAACTAAGCATTATTCTTATTGACCTTTGAATTGAAATATATATAAATTGAACACATTTATTTTAAAAAGAAATTTGGAGATTAATAATATTTATTTTACTGGTTGCTGGATATTGTACTCTACACTCTTGCTTTCAATTGCCAATTTGATCTCATTTGGATATCATAGTGGATATCATTCAAATCTTCAAAATGTGTTGTTGCTTGTGTTAATTTCACACATTGTTTTTCAGCACTAGATCTTTCTATCTTTCTTCTATAAAGTAAAAAATAATCTATAAAGTGTTTGAATATGATCTTTTTATAATCTTTATTATTTGATCTCTTCATTGCTTATTTGTTCCTATCCAATTTTTAAATGAATAATTATGAATGATTATGAAATCTCAAGTTTCAACCAGTTTCTCTAAAGTTTTTATAATAAGAACAAATGAAATTTTGTAACATTGGTGTTTAATCATTTTGAATGGGCGGTAAATTTAAAAATGCATTCATGTAGTGTTTATATAATACGATTTTGGCAATGATTTAATATTATTCGGATTACTTTGTAATTACTTTTTGAAATATTTAATGCCTTTTTTATTCTTCTAGCAGAATTCTTTATTGGCAATAATGATATTTTTACATATTCTATATATGGATATATTTCTACATACGGATAGTAATTCATTTTGATATAAATGAATCAAAAATGTTTTGAAAGTCTAACCATTCATTGAATTTTAAAATCAATTAATCTAATAATCTAATATCTATTAGATTATTGATTATCTGATGTTAGATTATCTGATCATTGGAGTAGAGACAGAATTTATTGATGAGTGAAATTTTTTCTTACAAAGTTTCTAATTTTTTTATATAATTTGTCATTAATCTCACAATATATATTTTTAAATGTTTTAAATGTTCTATCTCGCTGTCTTCAAATCCTAACTAATAGTATAGATCATTAATTCAATTTCTTTTTGATTAAATTTTTATATTATTGCGTATCCGATTCTAAATGCTTTAGTTCACATTTATTAGTACCACTAATAAATTTTTTATAAAAAATTTTTATAAAATCGCTTGATTGCATGTTTTATTATCAAGGATTTAATCGTCTTCTATCATGAATTTCAAATTGTCGAAATTCAAATTGTATATATAAATTGAACAGATTTATTTTAAAAAAAGATTTGGAGATTGATAATATTTATTTTATTGGTTGCTGGATATTGTACTCTGCTTTCAATTGCCAATTTGATCTCATTTGGATATCATAGTGGTTCAAATCTTCAAAATGTGTTGTTGCTTGTGTTAATTTTACATATTGTTTTTCAGCACTAGACTTTTTTTTTTCAAACTTTATTCCAATATATTTTAATAACTGAATGATAAATTTTGTCCACTGATTTTAATACTGATTCTGTTTTATTCGAAGAAATAATAGCTTTAGCTTTCTCATTTCCACCATTGGTATGATGATATCTTGAGGATATAGGATGATGGGTCATTTTCTGAAACACATCACTTATCGGCAATCGAGCACAAAGCTAGTCGATGAAGTCTATCTATTTATTCTTTTAGAATAATGATCTCTTCTTATAATCCTCTTTAACGTTAAGATACGTTATAATACTCTTTTAACGTTAAGATTACATAACTGTCATTATTTCCTCGAATCGCTTTTCTTATCTTCTTATTAAGATATGAATCTTTATCCATACCAATGATTTTGCGATTCCGGCTGGGATTATTATGGGATTATACAAAGTACAACATCACTGAAACCACTATCATAGGCTATATGCTACTATACTATAAATTTTTATAGTCGAGTACCTAAATAAATTTCATATATATACTTTTCAAGTGGCTTTTCTTTTGCCTCTCGATTCTCTTTCGTTCCGCTGCTTCTTTTTGCTTTTTATCATCACTATGTTATAAAAGAAAACTACTGCGCTTCATTTCTGTCTCCAGCATTTATTGCTCGCGAGATTTATGAGCTTATTTGAAGAAATTTCTAGTAGAAATCTTATTATTATCGGTCCTCCGACCTTCATTGAGTCTAAAGAAAGAATAATATTGTCTGAGAAGACTACTGTTTTTTTAAAAAGAGTTAAGTCAACATATTTGCAATTGTATATTTTTGACTTATTTCAGCGAAACCCGATTCCAAGAGTGACATATTTCAGACACGGTTGACTCGACAGCAAGCAACATTTTGTTTTGAGAAAATCTATAATAAATCTATAATAAATATAGATTGATCAATTCTTTATTAACATTTTGATGTCTTTATATACTGATTATCAACTCAATTCGAAGAATTTTTCTCTTGAAGATGTTATGAGTTAAGCATTGACAGCAATATTATTGGTTATCATGAAATGGTTATTGGTTGGTTATTATTATATGATTCTTCTAATTGAACTTGGAAGATTTCATTAAAAAGTGAAAAGAGTCTAATTAACAACAAATAGTTTCTCTATACGCATTCTGATACGATATCACTTACTGTGACATTATGAGAGATCCAATTCTTATATAGACACACGTACTATACTTGTAACATAGTTCACTTATTGTTAAGAAAATATATCAACAAGCATTAGCCTATATATATATAAAAATATACACTTTGAAGGAATTGTGTATTCGACATGCATCTAATGGCCCTCTATTCGTCATTGACGCTATCATGGGAGCAAACATCAACATGGATTTTATGACAAGAAGAAATCCATTTTGATTCTCTCGGCATTTCTCATCTCAGAAGTTTTTTAACGAGATTGTGCAATGATTGCATAAGTTTACATAGATTCTCTTCTGATGCGACATCCAATACATCCAGTCAAAATTTGTGTCGCACAGAAAATGAGTGTTCTTTGCGCAAATTCCTTATGTCTTGTTCATTCATTTTGCAACATTGAAAGAATCTTCCCGATGCACTAACTAACGAAGCTCTAGAATTCATTTCTCTTATTTTGCTGATGCTGGAAGAAACGCACTTCATTTGCAAAAGAAGTAAAATACTTGAGACATGTTATTGCAGAAATTAAAGTTAAAACAGAATTAAAGCTATTAGAATTTATTTGTATTTATTATAGTTTGATAAGAATTTTTCATTGATTGCAAAATCTATGTATTGCTTAATTAAAAATAAAATACAATATACTAGGACCAATGAATGTTTAAAAGTATTTCAAGATTTAAAAACACAATCTTTTATTTTATATTCTTCAGAAGGCGACAAATTTATTTTAAATGTGAATGTCAAATCGAAACGTTTTCCAATTCTAAAAGGAAGAAGAATAAGAAAAATTTTTTTACTTCTCGAAAATACTAGGAAAGTAAAGATTAATTATTAATATATAAAAAATTCCTAACAATGGTTGCTAGAATATTTTCACCATATATTTTCGTACGGAAATTGTTATTTAAAATAAATCATACAACTTTATGTTGATTGCTGTCAAAAATCCAATGGATTTAATTATTTAATTTTAAAAATTTAGTATCAAAAAGGAAAAATATTAATGACGATATTAAGAAAATGCATTGAGGTGTAAAAATTGGTTGTAAAAATTGTCTATGCCAGAAAAAAAGAGGACAGATGTAAAAAGGAAGAAAACGTTTTCTTGGTTATGTTATGGATGACTTGTGAAGTTCCAGGTTTAGAAAATTGAAAGTTGATTCAATTGAAATGTTTTGATGAACAATGGAAGATGAAATTTTTAAAAAAAAGAAAAATAAAAAACTAACCTGACAAAGTGGTGCAATTTCCGCTTATTATAAAATACTATTCTTTAAAATATGTGAAATTTTCTGAAAAAGAATTATTATTTCAAAAATAGAAATCGAAAAATGGCGAAAAGTTGGTAGTTGTAAATACTATTTGAAAAGAAAATGCCACAAGTTTTAAAAAACTAATTATGATTCAGCAGGAACCAGATATTTTGGAACGAATAAAAAAAATTATTAAAAATATATCAGCAATTTTATTAGATCTTTTCTTGACAAAATGTAAAAGATTAATGTTAACACTTCAATAACTTGCGAGCGAAGAAAGAAACCTCTTTTTTTAAAAAAAGAGCAAAAATTTTAAAGATTTATGATGTTAAAATGCTACTTGAGTAATATTTGATTTATTGAAAATCCCAAATCGGAAATCGATACACGTTAGTTGTATATTTTACAAAATAGCTTAAATTAATCTCAAAGCAATAAATAACCTTCAATCGTTAAAATTTTGAATATATTTTATTGATAACAATTTATATATTTAATATATTATAAGCTGTTATAGAATATTTCTTGAAATTCACTTCGATCAAAAAGCAAGCTAAGAGATTCAAGAAGTAATGAAATTTTGGAATCAAGAAGATAAAAATGATTTCATTACATTTCCAATCGGATAGATTATTAAAACATTCTATCTAAACATTCTATTCTAAATATTCAATCAAATCATTGCCTCAATAGTTAACAATATTCATCGCAAAAAACATAATTAGATTCTTTTATTACTTTTTGTTTATTGTATTTTATAGTATGAGTCGACACAAATATTACTAGCTATAATTTTGTGAATAGAAATTGCATTCTATACAATTGTAAAAAATACTTTTTCCTATTAAAGAAAAGCATGTTACAATGAAAAAATGAAGAAAAGAAAAAAAATCTATCAATTCGTAAGGCAAAGATATAATGTAAATTTATCTGACTTTCATCAAAGACAAAATGTAAACTCGTCAATGTAAGTCAATTGATGAAGTTCATAAATAAAATAAAAAAAAAATTGGATTCACGAAACAATTCTCATTTAAAAAAAGAACTCTTCATTGCAGAATGCTAAAGCAAATAATTAAAATATTATAATTAAATAAGTTTATTATTATCGACGATGGATCATAGAAAAAACGATAAGAAAGGTTTCGAATCGAGGAAATCGAGTTTTTTTAAATCATATCTTCTTTTTGATTCAGAAAAGTTACATTTTCATAAGATCTATTCTTATAATGTAGTGATTTAATAGCGATAAGTACCATTTCACGTGAAAAAATACTTGAATTCCTATTTTAAAAATAATTCAAATTCCTGATATAAGAAAAATCTTTCTTGTGAATTGGAAGCGCATCTTGGAGAATTTCATCAGTAAGATTTGAAACCTGAAAAAATGCCAACAAAGAAGAATGCAAAGCAAAAGATTTAAATGAAAAACGAAAATATAGATTTGGTGAACATAAGAAAAGAATGAAGTATTTGAATACAAGCGTCTTGCTCGGAATTTTGATGTGATTTTTCCTAAAAGATGAATATCGAGATTCGGTGTCTGAAGAAATATGTATATACAAATTTTTTTCTCAGATAAAAATATTTTATAATATAGTAACGAATAGAATGAAGCTCGTCGTGACGAAACTCGCCTTTTTTTTTTTTTTTTAGAGAAGATAATATTAATTTATAGATTAATTTATATATATATATATGTATGTATGTATTATTATTATATGTATTATATATTGTAGAATATTTAATATAATATATATTCAATATATAGTCAATATAAACTATGGCATAAGAAATGACAACATTGTCATTGTTATAAATTAAATGAAATCATTTTCTGAATATGAAGTAGAATATTGTGCTCTTTCCGTGAAAAAAATATTAAATCGTTTTATAAATAACGAAATAAATAATTATAAATAAATTGCTAAAGTGTAAAAATAAATAAATATGAAAATTTCTATCGAACGCAATAATATTATAATAATTATAATTATATAATATACTTATTTATATTATTTATATTATATCACGAGCATGATAACTACAATGTGGAACATCATGGTCAATATGAATCGCGGTATGAGAGATGACATCAAAATTAAAAATATTGATTTAATGAAGTCAAGAAGTAGCAAGAATATGTTGCTTTCTATTGTTCTCAAGAATATTATATCGCATGATATAATATTATTATATGGACTAATTGTTATAGTGTAAATCATAAATCAATATTAAATTGTAATTAATGTAAATTAATTATGGAAGAACGAATTTCAGATGCAATAATATTATATTTTATGCTAAATATTATATTTAGGGGAATATATTCCAATTGCTCTGATCTTGATATTGTAAAAAACGTTGTCTTGAGTAAAACATGTTTACATAAAACAATCGCTCGTTTTTTCATTAAAATTTCATTATTAACAAAAAATTATGTATAAAGGATTACGGTATAAGAAATATATTATCGACGAGTATGCGAAATAAGGATTTTAATCAGTATTTGAATGATCTAATGGATACAAAGTAAAGTTATTATAAAAAAATTTATGTATTATATATAGTCGTAAACCTCATAAATAAAAATTCTGCCAAGTAATTTGTGAAATAATAGTCATGATAATAGCGAGGAATTTTTGTTTCTTTATAATCTTTCTGTTTTGTGTATAAATATCAATTTCAGGATCTAAGTTAGCCGAAATGATTTATTTGTCAATATTCATAATTCATTTTGCATAAAGCATTATATGTATGCAATAATAAATAATCGGAAACAGCATATTTTTTATTAGTAGGCAAAAGTGTTATAGTATTTTGATTTGATACAAAATAAAATAAAATAAAGATTTTTTTATCACTATATCATCACTATATTACGACTCAATATTATCGAAAATTCGAAAATTTTTTTTAATTATATTTTCTCTTGTCTATTTTAGCTTCATTTATTTCAACAATTTTTTCATTATTGACTTTTGATCTATTTTCGAACTAAAAGTGTATAACAAATAACAATAGCAAATAATATTTAACAACATAAGAAAATATAAATGAATAACATAAAATGATAACTATATGTAGTTATATATGTTGCCTATTTTGTAACAAAAATTTGACTATATCAATTATATCTAGCATTTAATTTTAATTCATTTATCAAACATCTCGTTATAGTAACAAAAAATAAGCAATAAAATGAGAAAGTTTTTTCAAATCATGTTTGATAAAAGACATAATAATGTATGATCATCTTATTTCGCTTCTTTTACAACTTATAATATATTTTCGTACAAATTTTCAATTTTCAATTTATATAGATTTTTATACGATAAAATAAATGATTTTCAGAACTATCAATTATTAACTATTATTAGTATCAATTCATTTTGATATTTTACATATTATTTTACCACGAAGGAATTTTCTTTCACATAAAAAAACACTATAAAATCGTATGTTAAATTAATAAATTCGTATAAATGTTGAAAATTTAGGATATTTTGAAATAGTTTAATCGATTGATAAAGTTGACAAATTGATACAAGATAAATGTATTATATACAAATATTCATAAGATTCTTAAATTTATAGTTTTGTTTTAATTTTCGTTATCATTCACACTGGATATGTAATAATACATACTCAATTATTATTATTCATATTCCATTGTGTTATTAATACAAAAATTATCTCTGTTAATTATTAAATATAAATTATCTCTAACTTAGAGCTTCGATATTCGAAGGATATAAATGTAATATAATATAAAATATTTTTTAGACAATTGAAATTACGATAACAGTAATATTATTTCTATGTTTATTTATTATTATTATTTATTACTATAACATTGAGCATTATAATTTTATCCAAGAAATGTTTTATTATATTTTCGCATTAAAAGGATCCAAAGAATTTCTTTTTGTCAATAACTTTTTAATGAATTAAAACTTTGTTAATGGAGGAAAGTATGTATAAGGAAAAGTTGTTCAGAATAATAATATTGATGAATTTTAATGATATTTTAAATCATTGAAATCGATAAAAAGGCTATTTTTAAATAATTATCATATTTTTCTTTTTTTATTCTTGATGTATAATATAGTGAAAAAGTTAATATATTTTGATATGTAATATAGTATTTAAATATATGTAGGAAATTATTTTTATATATGAACTTATGCAGTATATTAGTAGTATTTTAATTCAAAATTTATAAAAACATAAATTATTAGAATTTACAATTATGAAATTTTTTGTTCTAATTTCTTTTTCTTTCTTTTTTTATTATTATTATTTTTATCTTATATTTTCGGATTTTTCAAATAATTCTTTTAAAATACATATAAATTGTAAAATTTATTTGTACATTCAAAAAAGAATACTTAATATTTCAAAAAAATTTTCATTTAATCATATAGAAAAATATATCATGAACTAAAAGTCATTCAAAGGAGTAAATTCAAATTCAATATTAAGCACACATTTTCATATTTGAAATCTAAATTTAAATGAAATTTAGCTTAAAAATAAAACTAATCAGTTTTAGAAAAATAATAATTGGTTAAATAGTATGTTTGAATTACCAAAAATTATGATCAGATCGACCATGAAAATCATTTAACAAATCAAATAAAATTACAAAGAGAAAAAAAAAACGACAGAAAGTATTAATTTGAAAATATTAAATATGGATGAAATAATTTTTGTTGCTCAAATGAAATTCCAATTTTTGAGAAAAAAAAATCAATCACATTTTCTTAAGTGAACCAAAACATATATAAGATTGTTTATTTAAAGGAAAATAATGAAAAAAATATCATTAAAAATTTTTTTCAATTTTGGTTAAAGTTGATCTTTTGTTTAAAATATTGTTAAAATCAATATTTAATTATAAGAAGTTCTAATAAAATGTTTTATTATATTAAATATTTTATAGCATGTTATTAAAAGAAAAATAAATTGTTATCTAGAAAAGTTATTCATATTAAATAATATTGACTTGAGATAAATCTTCAAAACTTAATTACACTATATATTATATTTAATTATTTATATATTATACTATATTATTATATTATATAATTATATTATATACTATTTATTATATTATACATTTATTGATTTGTTTCAAAGTAAATTTAAACGAAGATATGTCATTAATTTCAATATATCAATAACTTTAAATTATAATGAAAAGAGACAAATCTCAACAAAGTTAAATAGACTTTTCAAAATGAATTCAATTATGATGAATATATCTTCTAATAATCGTTTATTCCTCTACAATTAAATTATATTATACAGGTAACTCTCCTATAATAAGAGATAGATAGATTTCTGCTATAATAAGAGATAGATAGAAAATGCCGTGTTGTGTGAAACTGTGTTATATGAGATCCAGAGCCAGAAAAAGTTACGCTTCGAAAACTTATTAAAGACAAATATTTTTTTTTAATTCCATAATTTAATAAAAATTAAACAATTTAATTTTTATTAAAAATAAGTGTATGTATAACATAAGTAAGTGTATGTATAACATAAAAAACAAAAAATATTATTTTCATTTAATACGATCTTAATTTAATAAATTTCTTCTTCATCACTATTCAGTATAAGCAAAGAATGTTTTTTCGATTGAACGATATCACCTTCGCTTTCAGAATCTTTTTCTTCATTTGAATTTTTTGCATTTTTCTCTTTAAAAAATCTGTAATTTTGGTTTGTTTGCTTGTTTTTACAAGGTCGTTGTAGATTTCACAGTATGGAGATAGACAATTTTGCTCCCTTTTGAATTTTTGGTTTCTTTCAACGGAAGGATTGTATTCAAGATAAATGATTCAAAATCAGCTAAGGCCTTTTTATAATTTTTTTAGTATTAAATTATTAATTTCATAATCGTCATCAATGCTATTGTCCTCAGAATCGATTTAATTTATTTCGAATTCCATTAAACCCGTTTCGTCAACTTCTTTTTCCATTAATAAATCTTTAACGTCCTCAGTAGCCATATCCACAAAACTTCGCCTTCGATTGATTTAGCAAGTTCTAATATACCACCAATTTCATTTTCTGACGATTTAAATACATTTTCTATTTCAACTGAAGATGACCATATCTTCTTCTAACATGCATTTAACGTTGATGTTTTTAGTTCTTTCAGCGACAAAGACATAATGTCGATGTAGTACTTAATTGAAAATTGCTTCCAAGCTTCCATTATATTAATTGATTTCGAATTAATTACGTCTAAAATCCACTGCTCTTCTTATGTAATAATGAGTTTTAAAGATATAAATAATATCTTGATCCAATGATTGGAGCAACGAAATAGTGTTAGGTGGTAGGAATAGTATTTTGACATTGAAATGATTCAAATCTTGTGAATGACATGGAGTATTATCTAATAGTAATAGCGTCTTGAAGCTCAAATTTTTCTGCTTTAAGTAACTTTCAATGTTTAGCACAAAACAATTTAAAAACCAATCTTTAAATAAATTTCCAATTACCCAAGTTCTTGGATTTGCTTTTCAATATATCGATATTTTTATTTACACCTTTAAATGCACGAAGATTTAAAAATCTATAAATTAGCAAGGATTTTATCATAAAGTTTCCTGATACATTACTGCACGAAAGCGTTATACGATCTTTAAACTCCTTAAATTCAGATATAGTTTTTTCATTTTTCGATGTAAAGGTTCTATTGGGTATTTTTTTCTAAAGTCTAGTTTCGGCATTGAAAACTTCATCTGTTCTTCTATATCCTTGATCTTCTATAATATTTTGAATTTTTTCTGGATACGTTCTGGCAGTTTCATGATCAGCTAATTTTCCTTGAATTCCTATGCTATGAATTGCAAAACATTTTTTGAATTTTTCGAATCAACCTTTACTTACCATAAAATCTGGACAGAGGATTCTCCATATTCTTTAAAATGTTTGTAAATTTTAAGTACTTTTTGTTTAATTATATTACCATCCAATAAAATTCTTTTTTGACAGCTATCATCAATCCAAATGTTGAATGCCTTTTCCTCAATTATTTTCTCAATTATTGGCGCCGGGGAGCTGCGTATTTTGTGGATGTCGAAGATCCTGCAGCAACTGCACTTCTTATTTTTTTCCATTTTTTTTAATAGTCTGGATTGTTGCTTCATTTAAATTAAGACTTTTTTCAATGTGAGATGCTTTTTCTCATTTTAAAAGACTTATCCAAAAGATATATCCAAGATTTATATCTTTACTTCTAAAGAAATAAATTTTGTCTTAAACATTGTTTTTTATCTTTATCAGATATGGCTTGGGATTGAAAATTAATTTTTTAAAAATTAATCTTTAATACATCGTGGCTCGACGTGTTAAGACGGTAGACTGTAGACCGTTTGAGACACCTTTGTCTTCAGGCTACGGAGATAAAAAGAAACAAAAAAAGGGTCTTCCATCCGCGGGCCCTCAGCAGCGATCGCATTTTATAACAGATCGATACGATATCGCATTGCACTTTATCCTTTTAGATATGACGGCACTTTCCGTCGTCTCTAACAATGCATTTCTGAGGCGGCAAGCTTCGCCACAAATGATGTGTAAACCATAATATGCATGATGCTTTTTGCTATAACATCTAAATAAAGTTATAAATGAATAAATTATAATTTATTTATACATTTTCATGTAAAGTCACTATGGTTCATTATTTCTTCCTATTATTATTTTAAGGTAATTTAATTTTTAAATATTAAACAGAAATCATGTTATCTGGAGTTATAAAAGTATAATGTTATACAAAAATTTTCGCAATTTTTTTATCGTAGAGCGTGTTAATGCGAAACCGTGTTATAAGTTATGTTATACGAGGATTCCCGCAATTTATCCTATCATGTTAGAGCGAAACCGAAACCTGTTGTAAGATATCGTGTAGGAGGGCTGCCTGTATAATAAAATATTTCTATGACAAAATCCAACCATCGTGTCCATGATATTATTATTTTAATAGAATTAAATTCGTATAAGAAACATTCGACATAATTAAAAATGATAATAATGAATTAAAAATCTCAAAAATAACATTATGAGAAAATAATTTTTAATAGTAGTTGTTAAAATATGTAATGCTATCATACAAGAATTTACAAGAAAATATTATATTTGTGAAGGAATATAAAACAATTTAAGAAGTCAAGATAATAGATATTTAAGTAAAATTAAATTTAGTCTGTCTATTTCATGCAGAAGAATTCGATTATTTTAAAGTATATTCCATTTATCTTATAAGATAATACTCAATAAAAATATAAAATATTTCATATATATTTATCTATTTGAAAGAAAAGAATTTTATATTTTATCATATCGTACTATATTTAAAATATATAATAAATATAAATAAATAAATTATATTATAGATAATTAAAATAGATAATTAATAGTAGTAATTAATAAAACGAATATAAGTAACTAGAATGTTAGAATGTAAAGGATATAAAAGATATTTATAATATACACATACAGTTAATTAATTAATAAAAATAGTTTTTATTAGAATAAACAACATGCGAAAGTTTACATATGTTCGCATTGTTTTAAAAAAAGGAATAAACACAATAAAAAGATTAGATACATATGACAACACCATCTAGCACTATATATAGATATGCGGATTACATTAAAGAAAAGAAGCATTTTCAAGTTTTCTCTTAATCCGACTATCAAAGTTAATATAAAATCATAAAATACCTAAAAATATAAGTATATTATATCAGAGAAAGTAATGATATATTAAACTGACTTTATTCTTAAACTTTTTAAGCAATATATATGTTTAGGACTACCTAGACTTTTTGTGAAAATATCTGGTAACATATTATTAGTTAAAACATACTTTAATTTCACAATATCAATTCAAATACTTTTCGAACAAAATGATGCTTAATATCAATATGTTTTATTCTTCCATGATATACAGGGTTATTTCCAAATTTTAATTTAAAATTAAATAAATAAAATAAATTTTAACATCCTGATTATCGATGAATTACTAATAGTGAATTCAGTTGATAGCCAATATTTTTCAGAACTTTTTTGAAATAATGGCTTTCTTCCTCACTTTTGAAAGGGCTATATATTCAGCCTGAATATAAACAGAGTCACTGTTCTTTGCTTCCGAATTTCTCAGCTAATGGCCGCTCCATACAATTTAAAAACATATTCTGTATATGAACCAAAATAACTTTGAAGATCTTTGATACTTTTTCAAAGATTAAAGCATTCTCAATTGTGCTCTTAAGATATCTAAGAACTCGTTGGGCTGTTGATCAATGATTAAAGTCATAACAATTATTCATCTGGCTTAGCATACTCATTGAAAAATGCGATATCCGGCTGGGTGCACATCAAAGAGCCTACATGGCTATCTTCTCATTGTACCAGTATCAATCTCTTTCGGTTTATCTAATCTTTTATTCTTATCCAATGATATAAATATAGAATTTGACTCTTGCATACCAAAATGATTCAATAACTCTTCAATATATACCTTTTGAGACATCGTTATTTTAATGTTTTAGTAAAATCAATATCCAAACAGCGATCCCATCCAAATCATATCAAATTTATTCATCAAATCTCTCTTTACCTCTAATATCCAATTTAAATCTTGAAATACATAAGAATGTCATCAATATATATCATTATAATTATTATATTGTTATCTCTCTTGGCAACATAATAACATGGATGCAATTGATGCAGATTTCCATTTACCTCAGAATTTGATAAAAAATCTTATTCCATTGATATCTAGTTTATCATAAACCATAGATATCCTTTTTTAATGGGCACACCTTTCTCTTTAAGTTGTTTTAAGTTGTTTTTGAATCTCAGCTTACAATTAACTATCATTACTATGATCAATATATTTTAAAGTTTTTTTAAAAATCTGGTAGTTATGGTAACTTCATAAAAATAGTTTCATTTAATTCTTCATTCAAAAAAACAGTAGATACATCTAATTATTGTATTGTTATAATTATTGTAATGTTATAATTATCTATTGTAAGCTCTTTCTTCAGTGCTAATGCCATTATTGCACGTATGGAACTCATACGCAACTGAAGAAAATACTTGGTTAAAGTCTTGATGTCTTTTTCTTGGGAATATCCTTATACTACAAGTCTAGCCTTTTTACTCTTAATATTTTCGCCCATTTTATATTTATAATTGAGTTTATATACATTTTATACTACAATTCGACTTACGATTACAATTTTTATATTCCGTCAGTCTTTCAACTACATCCCAAGTGTAATTTCTTAAAAGTACCTTATGCTCTTGGTACATTGCATTTTTCCATTGTGCTGATTCTGACCCACATAAAATTTAACTGAAAAATTGGCGTTTATAAATGATATTATAAAAATAAAAAATTTCTATATATCGCATCGTTCTTATATATACGATCTTTTAAATTTATCGCGTTTATTCTTATTGCGGAGGTGAAATTTAAAATTTGATATTAATTTACTAAAAATACAATATCGTTCCAATACCAGTGATTGTTATGAAGACTGGCACGGTTTCGTTCATGAAAATATACGCATTAGTGATTACAAAAAACTCGCATATTTGTAATTTCTATAAATGAAGATTACGAAAAGTGAATTCTTTGCGAATTTTTTCGAACAATTATAACTATATTTGAGAACTTAAATAGTTATGTAATAAACCTGAAAGTTATCATAACTAACAATATAATACTCGAATATTATTTAATATGACACCATTATCTTAAGTCAACCAATCTTTTTTTTAATGTATGTAGAATTGCATTATTATACATATTATACGTACAAATTCAACCAATTTTTAAATACGCTATTAATCTATCTCTTCCTCTTATCTTTAGATCATGAAACAAATTTAAAATGAAAGCAATGCACAATACAAATTTTCACAATACAAATTGAAATAAATTTTTCAATTTGTATTTCTCCATGATAGCTATCTCGAGTTTATTCACTACATTATAAAAATTAATTCGAATCGAGTTGCATTGTAAATTGCGATATAAAATATATTAACAATAGATTCAATATACAATACAAATTTATAGAATGAAAATAATATATGCAATAATATCTATAACATATAAATAGTATTAGAGACTCAATGGAACTTTTCTGCCAAAAAAGATACTTCTCAATGTACAGCCATACAATGAATTTTATTAATAGATTCAGATAAAGATATAATATCATAATAATGTAGCGATCTCTATATCTGTTCAGTCGTTCCGTCGAAAATTGTATTTTTGATAAAAAAAATTAATAATGACATCATTTTTAGCGAAAAATATTTTTCTCATTTTTTAGAAAAAATTTTTTCTTTCCATTTGATTATTGTACATGCACATCGATTTTATTCTATTCAGCTACGCAATCATAATCATGTGCAATTAATTCTCACAAGAAATATATTTATTCAAAAGTAAATATTTATGTAAAAATATTTAATTTAATATCTATATTTTAAATTTTAAATTTTTGTTAATATATTGTTACAATTCTTCTAATAATTTTAAGGAAAATATTTAATTTGATTGTTTTTGTTATTGAATTTAAAAATATTATGCTTCTTAATGGTTTCTTTTTTTTTTTTTGAAAAAAATCTATGTTCTTTTACTCTTTTATTTTTTATTGTTTCGGATCTATATTAAGACAAACTCTAAGTTAAAGTGAGTCAATCTGGCTACTATGATTTCTATCTTTCTTTGCCTATTTAAAAAATCGTAGGAAAATGTCCTTTTATATCTTTAAAAAAGTATTATTATTAGCTCTGAATATTACGTGAGTCTTGTCATCAGCAGATTATATAACATTTCTTTAATAGTTTCGCCGCTTATTATAATATTTTGTGCTTGGTTTTATTGGCTCTATATGTATATATATGTATATATATGTATATATATATCGAGGATAAAAGTGAAATGATTCAAATGGCTCTTTGAGAGGAAAAAGTTCGACTGGTCTATTCTTTGGATGG
Source organism: Apis laboriosa (assembly GCF_014066325.1). NCBI lineage: Eukaryota > Metazoa > Arthropoda > Insecta > Hymenoptera > Apidae > Apis > Apis laboriosa. The sequence continues at coordinate 2,289,030 of NW_025223765.1, forward strand.
ATTATTATTATGGATTATTCTACTTCAATCATAAATTGAATTCTCTGTTCACTCTCGAACGAATGATGATGAAAAATTCTACTATTGCATTTAAAATTTCGCGATAAATAAATATCATGAAAATGTTAAAATCGAGAAAAAAACATGAACAAAAACATAGAATGGAATATTTCGAGAGCTCAATATTTTCTAAGAATATGACTAAGAACTACTAATTCGATGAGATATTTTAGAAATTTTTTAGCAAACTTTGGTTTCTTGAGTTTCGATTTTTTATGTCTACACTTGCAGCGAATGTTTTAACAATATAGACTTTAAATACTTACTAAATACAACTGATTTAGAAATAATACGTTAAATATATCGATATATCAAAACATGAACATATTGACGTTAAATTTATGTGATAATAATAATATAAAAAGTTAATTAAATTCATATAATGTCAAAAAATTATAAAAGTTATAAAGTTAAAAAATTCATATAAAACAAAACAATATATTAACAATATATTAACAATATAATTTGTATGTTAAAAACTGTATGTTAAATACAATATTTAAATAATTATTAAAGCAATTCATTGAAAATTGACAAATAATTAAAATGATTTTTTTGGGATAAAATAGTGATATGATTCATAAAATTTTTCACAGAAGTATAAGGAATTCACACCATTTTTTTATTTTTTTAGAAAAAGAAGTTTTATTGTTATCAAAATAAATAATAACCAAAAACTATAAAATAATTATTATTTAACTATTTATTATTTAATTATTATTATAATATTATTATTATATAATCGAAGCTCGTTTTTCAAACTCTTTGTTTAATAAGATTTAATTGTTCTTCTTTTTTCTAACTTTTTCTTATCTAGATAGGAGAATGAAATTTTTTTGTTTTCTTATCGGATGGATGCGCCTTCTCGTGGTCGGTCGAAAAAACTATCCCATCACAGAAGGAAAAGCGCGAGAGTACATGAAAATATAAGTGTGTGGAGAATAAAAAAAATAAGAAAAAGCAAGAAAAAGGTTAGATAAAAATGATCAATGGTTAAGATTATTGTGGTTTTATCAAAAAAAAATAAATTAGAAAAAAAAATTATGATGAATACAATTATAGAAAAAAAAATTAGAGAATTAGAGGTTAAATTAGAAAAAGAAAGAGACAAGAATCAATATCAAAAAAGATAAAAAAAGAAACAAGAAAAATGGAACTAGAAATATTAAAAAAGAAGATGGAAAAGATTGAGAATATTAAAAAAATAGATTAAAAATATAAAATTAGAAAAGGAGTTAGAAGAAAAGAAGAAAAAAGAGATGAAAAAAAAATAAGAATAATAATTCTGGATAGTAAGAATCTGGAACTGAAAAATATAAGAAAAAAAAAAATATAAATATAAATAATAAAAGAAAATATAAAAGAATATATATGAGTATTAATGAGAATAAAAGAAATGATAGATAGAATTCTATAGGTGAGAGAAAAAAATATAATGAATTTAAGAATTAATAACATAAAGAGAAAAAGGAAGAAAGAAATTATTAAACTTTTGTATTTAATTTCTATTTTAATTTAATATCAAGATCACAATCATCTTTATCAATAAGATCTTTCAAAGGATATTATCCTTAAGGTAATTTATTTTCTCATTTATAAATTATAAATCAATATTTATCTTTAAATCAAAATTAAAATTAAAATAAAGTTTATTTAATTCATTAATTCTCTCAATTAAATTTAATTGGGAAAATTAATTAGAAATTTATTATCTATTTATTAATTAATAAATTAAATAATTAAATAAATTAAATTCTAGGGTCTTATCATCCCATAATTAAATTTTAGAATTTTAATTAAAAATTTAAATTCATTTAAATTAATTTAGAGTTTGTAATTATTTCATTCATTCAATTCTTCAATTAAAAGACAATTTATTATGTTATGCAGTTATTTGTGCAGTTATTTAAAATTCAAATTCACGGAACAGATTGAAATTATATTCTATAAAATATGTTTTTGATAAACAAGTGAATAATATATTTGCCAAATTCTTTTAAATCTAATTTAATAATTACACATTAAATATATTTTTTATTATTTAACCATCATTACTATATTTTAAATAATTAAAATGTTATTATATAAAATAATATTTTTATAAAATTCAATCTAAAATCTTTTTTTAAAAATTAAATAAATTAAATTATTAAATTTTTTTAATTAAAAAAAAATATCTTTATGACATTTAAATATAATTTAAAAATTAAATTTTTATTATTAAATTCATAGTTTATCCTATAAATTTTTAGTATAAAATTTAATAAAATTATTTTAATTAATTTTAATTGATTTTAAAATTATTTAAATTATTTTATTAAATAATTTTATATCTAAATTAAATTTATTTTTAAAAAAATTAGATATTAATAAATTCCTTTAATATTTAATTTCTAAATTTATATTAATAATTTTATTTAAACAAAAAAAGATATAAATTGATCTCATTTATTTTTGGGATTATTAATTATTATTAACAAAATTTTAATTAACTCTGATATAAGAGATATTTACTTTTAAATCTTTTTTAAATTTATTTTAAAATTAAATTATTTAAAAATTTAATTCATCAAAACTCTTTTTAACCTTAAATATACTACATTTTGATTTGAATTTATATTTAATCAAATATTATTAACTTTAAACTATTGAAATTAATAAAACAACAATATATAAATATAACTTAAGTATTTTTTATCGGATTATCAAATTAATAAATAAATTCCTCTAATTAGAATAAAAACCTGCTATATTATTTAATTTTAATGATTTAAGATTTAATAATTGAATAAATTTTTTAATTTTTTAAATAATAGGATATCTAATATTAGAATTAATCTAATAATAATAGGTTATCAAATCCTAATTTTTAATTAAACCATTTAATTAATTAATTAAATTAATTAATAGCTTAATTAAAATTAATTAAAATTTATTCAAAATTTCGAAATTAATAAATTTAATTTTTAATAAATATTTTTATATTAATTTAATAAAATAAATTAATTTATAAATTAAGTTTAACTGCTATTGCTAGTATTTAAATTTATCTTTATTTAATTTAATTTCTGAATTTAACTTTTATTAATTGTTATAGAATTAATTATTAACTAATATTTATATTTTTAATATTTATAAATTTTTTATATAAATCATTAATTTAATTATTTTAAAAACTATAATAAAATTTTATATTATTTTAAACAATAATAAATTTATTTTAAAATAAAATTTTAAAACAATAATTGACAAACAAAATAAAATAATTATTATTTATTATTGTTTATTTAATTTATTTTTTATTAGTATAAATTATATATAATTTTTTTTTTACTATTATCTATTCAAATATAGTTGAGATATATTTTTTTGATTCGAAATAATAATTTTAATAAGAAAATTTATTTATTATAATTTATATCGTTGACTATATGTCAAAATATATATGTATATAAATAAATTATGTCATACATATGTTATAATTCTTTTATCTATTTCGAATAGAAATTATTAAAACAAAATATTTCAAATAATTATAGTTAGATTTCATTGCAATTTAAATTAAAATTGCAATAACAAAAATTTAGTAAATAATTATATTTAAAAAAAAATTATATTAAAAAGATATTAAAAAAAAAGATATTAAAAATATTAAAAATTTAAAGATATTAAAAATTATATTAAATTTTTTATCTGCAATCATTTAAAAAAAATTTTTAAATGTTATTAATCCTTATTAGTCACATCAATTAAAAAAAAAAGTATATGAATATTTGCAGTCGGAAAAAATAAGTTTTAATCTTTTATGTATTTTATTTATGTATTCATTCTTCAATCTTTTATGTATTCATTCATGTGATCTTTCTGTACATCATGGTGTTAATACTAACCTTGAACTTTTCAATATGCTATTTTAAAACTTTCTAGAAATATATCATCATCATAGAAATGAGAAATTTTTTATCATATGTTTAAAGAATTTTTCGCATCCATTGATAGTAAGAAAATTAATCCAGGAAATTCTGTATGGAACAATTTTAGTAACATATTTTATCAATTTAATGAAAGAATTGGTTATTTCTCACATATATATATATATATATTTCAACTATCATTTTTTCTTTATTGAAATCTCTATTAATCAACTTTGTTTTAGAATACAAATACCATTTATTTAATTTAATTATTGAAAAATTTGCAAGTAGAAAATTCAATTTATTCGATGCAATTTATTTGCAATTGTTTCAATTCGAAGAAATAAAGAAAAATTCGAAATTGTTAACACTTTTTGGTTAGAAAGATGATGACAAAACAATAAAAGTACCTTCGTCATCGCTGATAATCGAGATTTAGAATACAACAAACAAAAATGCTACTAAAAAATTTTTGCTGAAGTTTGTAATCTGTCGACTAATGAATATTTATACCATTTATAAGATGAGTGAAAATCTTTATTTTTTATGACATATTCAAAAAAAGAAGCTATTCAATGCTTCTCATCAGAAGATGAAATAAATATATTGCAAATAATATCGTGAAATATCTATCGCGAAAAATATCTATCTAAAGAAATATTTTTGTTAGAATATACATGGCGAATTCGAATTTTCTTTTTTATTTTCTTAATTGCATAAATATAATTTATCAAAGAAAATAATATTTAGTGATTTTATAATGATATGAAAATGAATATATTTACTAATGTATCAAAATATTTTATTATATTTAATAACTTGAATTATGTTATTTAATAACTTGCTGAATTTAAATGAATGCTGAGGAAAGTAATATATTCTTAATCTAGTTTGTTTATTCAAGAAGTTTAGTGCCAGTCTGTTAGAATGAATTACTTTGATATTACAATTGATATTTTTAATTAAATAATTTTTTCGCTTAGTGTAAGAATGCCAGTTTCGTTATTAATTTGACAATTTGAATGTATTATTATGATCAATCAACTTTCATAATGGCTTAATTTTTTGTTTTGCCGTCTTAAATTTGAATTTAAAAGAAAGTAGTTCGCCAAATAGATTTATAATATTAATAAATTACATAAAATTTGATTTGCATTCCGTATTCCGCAATCATCTAAAAGTCGAACAAAATTAAACCCAATTTCTGAATCCGATTGATTTATGGATAAATTTGCAAATCTTATCTTTAAAAAAACTATTTTGAGTATCCGCATGTATTATGTTCAAAATACAATTAAAATGTTATGCGAGTATATAAACACGCCGCAACATTTTACGCGTATTTATAAAAGTATAATAATTACTGGATTAGAATTATTTAGATAAATGATTTTTCTGAATTTTTCTGAAACTAATTTATTTATAGAATACAGGCTAATAAATAATATATATTATTAAATATAAATAACTATAAGATACCGATTTTAGATTATAGTCTGAAAATTCTATTGAAAATTCGTGTTATTTGCATTAATTTCAATTGAAATTTTAAATTAAAATACGGATAAAAATATAATAGTATACAAATAAAATAGTAACAAAATATTCAACATTAAACATGTTTTGAAGCAAAAATTTTCATTTATTTTATAATAATCGTATTTTCTATTCGTGGCTTTATATTATTGGATAATAAAATTATTGATGAATATTATGTTTTGAAACATAATTTATTAATGATAATTGTCGAATAATTATTCTTTTAAGAAATTCTAATAGAAAGTATTTAACAAATGCAAGTATTAAACATTAATACTAAACATTTTATACAATATAATAAAAAATATTAAGTATATCCATAAGTTCCATACCTAAGGGTACTTGTAACATAGCTGGAATCAATAGTAACAATATTTTCTTTACATAAACTTTATTAGAATATATAGAAAAGAGGTAAATGTAAATAAAATTTTTGATCAATTACAATATAATTATTTCGTTTTATAATTGTGACAATCATAATATTATCTTATCTTTTTCTTTATTAGATTTTATTCTTTTTCTTTTATATTTTTTTCATTTCTTAAAATTACGTAATTTTTTATTCACTTTTTTTCTGTATTTTTCTTCAAATTATACTTTTTTTTGCGCAAAAAATATTGTGTAATTGTTAGTATAGATGATCGATTTTCTCCTTTTTTTCTAATTTTTCGAAATGAAGTTTTATACAAAAATTTTATTTTTGATACAAATTTTTCATTATTTATTTATCTTGCATTGAATTAGAATTTGGAATTTCCTTATTAAATATCAATAAGCCAGAAATATATTTCAAAAAATATTTTAAAAATAATCTTAGGATTTAAAATTGAAAAAATATGAACATGTATAGTAGTGAAATTACTATTAATAGCATTAATATCAAATTACAGTACTAATCTTTTAACAAATATTAATACTCTAATTACTTAGTTTCTTTTTTTTTTTTTTATCTAGTTTTTGAACCATTTTAATATTATATGCCTTTTGCTTTAAACTTGTAATCAAAAACTTTTTAATATTCAAAGTATCAAAAAAAATATTAAGATTTGATTTATTAAAGTTAATAGCATGAGATAGATTGGTGAGCTGGGAAGTCGTATACATATTTATAAGTGTTTTTTCACAAAATTAAAAAATAATTAATCTTCATTAGCCATTTTATTTTCTCTAATATGACACATAAGTATCTTATATTTTTGTGTAAGAATATGCGAATTTTTTCTTTTCATCCTATAAAAAATATTTCGGCAATTCTTGTTATATATTTGTTCGCGAGCACTTATTATACTCGCAAGATTTATAAACAGCTTATTTTGAGAAATTTTTCACGTAAAAACTCTTTTTGTTCTTATCGCGTGCAGGCATCTATTAAGCCTAAATAAAAGGTGATATTATCTGAGAAGACTGTTTTTGAGAATTTAGCCGACATGTATAATTGTATATTTTTGATATATTTCAGCTTGCTGAACTGATCTTAACAGTAACATATTCCAAACGCGGTTGATTCAAAGACAAATAATATTTATTGTTTTAGTTCGAGAAATCTATAAGATAGATTGCCGATCTGTTCTTGTTTATCGTGAGATCTTTGTATACAAATCACCATCCAAGCGAGGAATTTCCTCGAACTTGGAGGATATCGCAAACCGGACACTGGCCGCGATGTTATTGGTTATTAGCGTGTCCTACTAAGAAATTATGATCCTCTCAAATCAGGAAGGTATTTTTCTGAGGGCACAGATTTCACTTGCAAGAGTCTCATGGTGATCGTAGTCTGACTGCCGAATATGACAATTAGATAGTTTGTGAATACATCATGCTCTGATCATCAGACACGATTATTTATCGTTGCTTGCTAAAAAGTCTCATTGTACTTCGTAATTCAACCACCGCATAAAATAATTACATTAGTTTTGTTGTAACACTATATTGTGTTCTGGCCGATTCGATTACCTGCTGCGACTGTGTGAGAGAGACTCTGTTCTTTAATAGATATATGCTCTGCACGCAACCACTTATACAATCCACTCATCTTAAAAAAATATACCACTTGTTACGATATCTCGAAGAGCATTCTACAAGCACCCAGCTATTAGCTTACACATCCACAAACCATTATAATAATATTGTTGCGGACGCGAACAATATCTTATTATTATTTCTTTTTCATTTTCATTAAACGTTTTATTTCAAAGTCTATTGTTACTGAAGAAATTTCTTCTACAACTTTTTGTTTTATATATATTTTGATAATTGATATATAATGAGAAACAAAATTAAATCAATAATTAAAAATTTTATATAAATCTTTATTTTTATTTTTATTTTTTGTTGTAAACAATAATTATTAGAGAAAATAAACATTACAATAATATTTTACATAATTTAAACTAACATAAACAATTTTTTAGAGTTCTCAATTTTTTTAATTTATTTATTTATAACAAAGAATATTCATCAATTTTGTTTTGCACGATATTTTTATCAATTTTTATTTATTTTTTCATTTTAAAGTAACTTTAATTTTATTCAAAATCCTTTAGTTTTTCAAAGTTCAAACTTAAGGCATATTTTCAACAAATTTTCTGCAAGGATATTGTCTCATTGTTTTTCAATTCTTCTTTATAATTCATTGATGGTAAGAATTCATAAGAATGTAAAATGTTCATAGATTCTCATTGAAATCCGAATTTTGTTCCGGCTTTTACAAAACAAAAAATTTTATTTTATATTTAATCCTTAACGACAATAGTTGGCATCCATTCCACTCCACTCCACTGTGTATACAAACTATACACGGCAAAAAGATTCTACTAAGATTGTACTCTATCAAAAATACTTTTTGATTGATCCGTATTGGATTAATCTTACTAAAAATATATTTTAAACGCACGTAATATATTCTGGACATCAAAATAAATTTCTTCTATTTGTTCTATTTGACAATGGAGTATTTGTACGGTACAAAATTTATCATTCTCAATTAAATACTAAGAATTATAATTTAATATATTAATTATCCTTATAATTACTTGTAAATTATATTTTTTATAAATTGTATTTTTATTTATAATAATCTGTAAAATTTGCAAAATTTGTAATATGCAAATAATTAAATATGCATAAAATGTATTTATTTTCATGTTCTTCATATAATACGACAAAACAATTATTATGTAACACTTAAAAAAAGTATACATACAAGAGAGCGTTGAAAGATGTAAATGCGAATATTGACATTACAATATATACATTACATTACAATATATACACTTTTCGGCGCAGTATTCTGTTTAGTAACATTATTCTGGTGGAGCGGATTGCCATAACGAAAGGATTAACCAATTTTTTATATATTTTTAGCGATATAGATTAGAATCTCTATTGTGTAAAGAAATATGATATTTTTTTTGAGGAAATGACATGTTTTCTATAATACTTAATAAATTTCTTTTTGAAATGTTTTTTGAATGAATTTATACTTATATTAATTCGTTATACTTTCTATTGTATGTAATAAATCAATATGCAATGCCGAATGCGGTCATGAACTTCCAATGCATAACGGAATCTTCTTCATGTTTGCTTTATGTGTCTTATATGTATTTCTTTTGTTTCAATTCAGTATCAGTATCTATCACTATTATTTCTATTAATTTTTGTCCCATTCAACCATTTTCAAAAGAAATCAGTTTTCATATTTCCTCACGAATGCTAAACAAAATTTTTAAAAAACAAATATTTTTCTTTTATATCTGCTTTTTGTTTCTTTTCAATAGTTACAACATTATTTCTTTTCAATGTTCTTCATGCTTACAGACTTATTTATATTACATCTTCTTTTTTCAACATTTCTGTTGCCATAATTGCAAATTTTGTCTTTCCAATGTCTTTGAATGTTGAACACATAATTTTACATTCAGTTGAAGATATTAATTTCTTAACTTTTTTCGAAGAACATAATATCTTTGCAATATTTTTAATATTAGATTTACGAGATACATCATTTTGAATTTCATGAAGAAAATTATAAAAATCATTTACATTTTTCTTTTATCATTTATACTTATCCATTTAACAAACAAACAAATATATATCGAAATTCATTTTCTTTAGAATTTTCCAATATTGAAATTCTTGTATGTGATATATTTATTTTTTTATTTATCTTTATGGATACGTGTCAATTATCGTTAAGTAAGCATTAATAATAAATTTGTTTCACTCATAAAAACATTACTGCTTTAATAAATATAAATATGATAAAAGAAAAGTTCTTCAAGAAATTAAATATCAAAAGAAAATATGAACAATACAGCAACGAATCCGATATCTTAAATCTGAAATGAGTGACATTGTCCTATATATTTACGTATATATATATATCCTATGTTGGAAACCTTAATGCAGAAAAGAGATAAGCATCAAAAGAATAAACAAAACTCAATATATGAATTGTAACATAGCGTGAAGTAGTTTTAGAAACTTCTAAAGTTTCAATTATTATTAGTCTGTGCATTCAAGAAAAAAGTAGTAGTGCAATTCGAATATCCATAATATTATTGTGAAATTTAATGTTAGTTTTGACAGATACTAAGTGAGAATTAAAACGAATTATCTCAAAATGAGGATGAAATTAAGATTCTCATATTAAATAAAAGTAGACGAAGAAATCATCAGATAATCTAACCTAACCTATAGATATATATATATATCTGACCATCAGATAATGAAGAGGAAAATTTCCGGAATTTTCGTTGTAGCAGAGAAAAGAATGCATGTCATTCGACTCTGAATCCGAAAACGACAAAAATATTTCCAGATCATTTCAAAATTTGAATGAATCTAATAGAGAAATTGTAATCGATGGAATAATTTGAATGAAATTGGAAATAGGCGAATCTAGCGATAGATCATCCATACAATATTTAAAAATATCACTAGTCCTATTGGCTACGCAAAAAGAAATATGATGGCAAGTAGAGCAAGCAGTGTCTTCTAAGTCTCTTTAATAATTAGCAAAAACATGTTAGAACATATAAAATGTTGTATCAAAGCAAAGATAGTGTTTTGAAAAGTAATTGGACAATTTGAATCATCAATCATTTTTTGTTTTCTTGCAATAAGTCGAAAAATTAGAGATCAATTTATATCCACAATTTATATACGTTCATATAGATAAATCAAATTGATATCTGAAATGGAACAAATTATTTATAAGCAAGAGTTAATTTCAAGAATCAATAAATGTAACGAAAATATTTCAATAGACGAGTAACTCTTCCTTACAAAAACTTAATGCAGATTCATATAATATATATCAAATAAATCATCTAAATTTGACATAAAGTTTTGATTAGCAATAAATGTAAATTCAAAATATATTATAAATGATTTCCCTTATCGAGTAAAAATGAAACACAAATTTCAACATTCTTGAGCACAAATATGTAGTTTAAAATGTTGTTTAAAATATGTAAAATGTAGTTTAAAATATGTAGTTTAAAAGTTTGTAAACTATATTTACATCAAGGCAAGAATATAATAACGAATTATTTTTTTATTAATATTTCTCTTGCGAAAAAATTAATTGTAAATAAAACCAGTTTAATCGAAACATCTGAGTCAAAAAGAGAATTCCTAAAACCAGTAAAAAGGAGAAAAGAGAAGGAAATGAAATTATATTCCTTAGAACATTATAAATTGGAAAACTCCATATTTATTATCTGTAAAAATAAGCCAAAATTAATGGTATTATTATTTAAGCATTAAATATATGTCTATAAAATTAAAAAATAATAACAAACACATCCTAGAAACAAATCTAATATTAAAATAATTAAGTTTTGAGTAGATGTAATTGAGTAGACGAAATAAATCAAATGATACTGAAATATACCGTAAAAGCAACATCTTTTCAATGGCCTCTCCAAGTGTTCTTCAACATTCTTCAATATTTTGAATTTAGCAGCAATAAATGCAATGATATTTTATAAAGAATATATATCAGCTCAAAGTTATCAAAGGTAGAATATTTCAATTGGCCAAAGAAGTTGCTAACAAAGATAAGGAAAATTAACAAAACATTGATTATTCATAGCCCAATATTTTATAAAAATGCAACTTACCAAATCGGATATTATTATTTAATTATTTATTATAAAAGAAATATATAAAAGATTATAAAAAAAACAAAAGCAATACAAAGTATAAAAATTATTTGTGGAAAATATGTAAATAAAATTGAGTATACGTGTAAAAAATGCGCGGAATAAATGTAATATTATATAATGTTGAATATTATAAATTTTATATAAATATTCAAGTTTCATTTATAAGTTTCATTTATAAGTTAATAGTGTATAATTATGTTGTTTTCTCAGTTGTTTTTTAAAGAAAATGTATGATTTTGTTTATGTCAAATTGTCAAATTGACGCGAGTCTGTGAAGATGCTATATAAGAAATGTATATAAACTTAGATTGTAGTAGATTGAGAAACTCAACATTTCATAAAAATTTATCGCGTTAATAATCCTTTATTTATGAGAGAAATGATTTTTCTTATTATATTATAACAAATTAGTTTCATTTTCATTTTTATATTCTATATATCTAAATAATAATTACAAATTGCGTATTAAGACGACATCCCTATGTAAACATTTTGATACGAATAACAATTTCAATTTTAAAAATATTTATACTGAAAATAAATATTGCAACAAGTTTTGCATATAATAATGTTCAAAACCGAGTCAATGAATATGTTCTTTGTTTTAAAATTAATTGAATTAAAAAAAATTAAGAATTCTACAAAATTGTTTATGTTAGCTCAAATTATATAAAATGTTATTGTGATATTTATTTTTTGTCATAATTATTATTTATAATAGAAAATATAATTTTCCATTATTGGTTCAATTTTGCTTTTCATTGTATGCTTCAAATATATTAATAGAAAGTATGATGCAATTCATTTTCCACGGTATTTTTCAAAAAGTAAGAATAAAAATATATTGTTTCAAAATAAAAATCAAAATTTTTAAAATAAATAATGCTAAATCTCTATATAAATAAAAAAAAAAGTACTTTAAAATTCACTATTTTTATTTTATTATTTTAAAATTCATTTTATTGATAAAATTGTTGTTTTGATGGATCTTGATACATTTAAGTATATTTTATACAAATAATTAAAAATTAAAACATTAAAAAAAAAACAAATAAGAAAATATAACAATTATTTCATTTTATTAATTATTAGTCATAAATTATTACAATTATATTAATAAAATATTAATAATTTTAAAGAAATTCATTTTTTTTGTCATAACAGTTCTATTATTCCTAAAAATACGTAATTTTAAAATTACGACGAAATATATTAAGAACAATAAAAATTTCTTAGAAATATTAGAGACAATAGTTAAACAAATCATGAAAAAGTTACATACACTTCTTTTGAAATCAATTTTATAAACCGCACATGCAAAAATTATACAATGACGATCTATAATTATTAGAAAAACTGAAATTAAAAAAATATTGTGAACAAATTTAAAATGATCTGAAGATATCACAATAAATAAATAAAATAATTGATTTAATGAAAATATAGTAAGATTTGTACATCTCTATAAAATGATTAGAAATCGAAAAATTATTTAAAGATCTAGATATAAAAGATATAGAATTTGATGTATTACTATCGTTCATTACGTAAAAAAAAAAAAAAAAAAAAAGAAAAAGAAAAAAGAATATATATAAATAAAAAAGATTATATCTCGAAGAAAGTGTTGAATTAAATATAACAAATATTTTTTTATCGATAAAAAATTATATATCTAATTATATCACAAATAAATAAATAAGTAAATATAATATTCAATATACTTTTTTCGAGATATATTGCCTGGATTTATGTTCGGCAGCACATAGCCAACATTTCTATTACAACTCAACTAAATTACGCATTTTATGATTGGTATTTTTTGTTAATAACACATTTAAAAAAATTTTAATGAAAGATTTTTGTAAAGAAAAATATTGCTTGAAATTAAAGCTTAGGAAGCTCTCTAGCTTACAAAGATTGTTTCAACATTTTTGAGATATCCTGTATATATGTATAATATACTTTATATATTCAATACAATAGTAGAATGTTTATAAAAATATAGGATATGTTTTAGAGGTTATATTTTAGATATTATTTTTTAATTTTATTGTAAAATACAATATATATGTAAATATTGTATAATATATATATCTAATTATTTATATTAAAAACTATTTAAAAAAAAACTATTAAAAAAATTTACCACTTTTAATTATGAAAGCTAATTTAATTTGTAATTTGTTATTTAATAACAATTTCGAAAATTATATTATTTAGCGTTGTACGATGATTATGCAATATTTTACATTTACAATATTTTATTTAAAATCATAGATAATAAAATTATATTGTATTGTTGTATTATATTCAATCTACCGAAATTTTTAGAAGCAAATCAAAATATACTTTCATAAAATTTCGGATAAAAAAGATTTATATATATATATAAATTTGTTTCTTTTAATTATTATTACATACAAAAAAATCTATTGAGACTTGTGAAATGGTTAGACAACTTGGATTTTTTTTTAACCAGTTTTAATAGTCTAATCCTTTGCGCTCCAATAGTTTCGATTTGATACGATAACTCCAAAGGTGACTCTTCACCTTTTGGATTGATGGCACCATTGGATTGATGTCATAATTTGAACGGCGACAATATTTATTTATATTTGATTTTTTAAAAATATCATTTCACAAATAGATTCCTAAGCGCTTTACGTATAATTTTATAAAATATAAAATAATATACCGTTAAATGGCTCGATTTTTTTATCTCAAATTAGATCGTAATCTTCGGCGGATTATATCTTCGGCGTTAGTATGAATTTAACAATGATGGCAATAGAAAGTTTTTGAGTTTTGTAAGCATGAAATTAATTCGAGTGATAACTTCGATTTTTCGTTATTGAATAACGAAATTACTTTTATTCATTAAGAAATTGACGATAGAGAGAAAGAAAATAGTAATGAAAATAGAGATGTAGTAAGAGAAGATCAAAAATAAGAATAATAGATAATGAATGTAAAAGCACATTAGAATCGTAAGGTTTATCCTTAACGAAATAAAAAAAATGAAAGATATCAAATAACATTTTATTATGATATTTGCCCTAACAAGTCGAAGGTGCATCTTGGTAATTGCTTTATTATTATCACACAAAACAATAATATAGACTTTAATATTCAACAAATTTTCTTTCTTTATATGTAAAGATATATAAAATAAAAAATATAATTTATGTCAATTTGCGAAA
>NW_025223765.1:2305071-2313715 GCF_014066325.1 Apis laboriosa
GTTCTGTGCATTTTTTCAATTAGTATAATATAAAAGAAGTTATATTCAATAAATAATTTTTTTATTCAGAATTAGAATTGTTTGATTCTGTATCATGTTATAATAAATAATATATAATAAATGGTTTTATTGCTGATTCAGTTCTATGTAACAAAATTTATCTTTAAAATTTGTAATAATATATTCTGTGCATTTTTTCAATTTTCCATTATATTTATACTTCGTAAAATAAATTTTTTATATCAAAAAAAATTAAAACTTTGTCTGCAGTCATTGTTGAATATTTTCTTTTTTCAAAGTATTATTGGGAATTTTTTCAATTTTATGGCAATTGTACGAAATTTATTTATCCATTATTCATTACAATCATTGAATGTTTTTCTTTTTTTTCAATTATTTTAAGAAAAATCATTTCTCAAATTTTGCTGCATTTATTTTTTTAATAATTTAAAACAGTTTTTTCTTTTTTTATTAAAACGTTCAAAATGTATCGTTCATAAAACCATTGACATTTCCAATATGTGTAATTATTAAATTATAATTTTTCTTTTTCAGTAGAATTTCTCAAACTAGTTAAAAAACTTCTGAATATGTAGCTTGAGCTAATGTTATAATCAAATCTTTGCATACTGAATTCT
This sequence comes from Apis laboriosa, assembly GCF_014066325.1. Lineage (NCBI taxonomy): Eukaryota > Metazoa > Arthropoda > Insecta > Hymenoptera > Apidae > Apis > Apis laboriosa. The sequence continues at coordinate 2,305,710 of NW_025223765.1, forward strand.
TTGTATATTCCTATAGTGATCCAAATTTCATCCAAATAATAGAAATGATGATCGTTTTCCCTCAATTATTTTGTTGGAAATAATTTCTTCTCCAAATGATAATTTTTTCTCTCTGTCATTTAAAGAGCTGTTCAGCTTTTGTTGAATAAATTTAAAATTGATCCTTTTTAATAATTTATGAAATGCACTTTTTTAAAAATTAGATAGTGTATCGGCATTGACAATTTAAAAATTTTTTTATTGTTATAGTTTATTCCGGTAAAAAAATTGATGAATTATTCTAATAATATTCTTGTCAAAATTATTGTCTATTTTTTCAGAAATTTTTGATGTTTTTTTGTTCTTTGAAGACGATATTTCTCCTAACATATATTCTTTACATATACCATAAACTTACTTAATAATATTATAAAATACAGTATTATAAAACAGTATTATAAAATACTAATAATTTAACAATATTATACATTACATACAATTAATAGTATTATAATGTTTTTCTTAAAATATATTTATAAAATATATATATTACATTTTATTAAAATGCATAATTCTTACTTCTCAGAAGCTCCTGCAATACGAGCACTTGTTTTTATTATATTATAAATTGATATAATAAAATCTTTTTCATTTTTTCTTTATAAATATTTAAAATCATATTTTTTCCATTTGCACTAATATATGTTCTTTTAATGTATTTTTTACAAGCTATATGTTTTCTCGTTAATCACGTAATAGTTAGAATTTTTCCTCCTTTTTGAATCGCTCTACAACGCGATATAGTGAATTAAACATAAAACATAATAATACAATCCACATACATCTCTTTGCGCTCCAATGATGATTCTCAGGCACTATTTGGATTGATATTTGAATTCGAACGATGACAATATTTATTTATATTTGATTTTTTAAAAATATTCTTCACGAATAGATTTTTAAGCGCTTTACGATATAATATAATTTTATAAAGTATAGAATAATATATTGTCAAATGGTTAAATTTTTTTTATTTCAAATTAGACCGTGATCGGACTACATCTTCGGCATTAGTCCGACTTTGACAATCATGATAATAAAAATATTATTTTCGAAGTTTTTGAGTTTTGTAAGATGTATGTGTCTATGAAGATGAGTTTGGTTTTTTGTTATTGAATAACGAAATTACTTTTATTCATTAAGAAATTGACAATAGAGAAAAAGAAAATAATAATGAAAATAGAGATGTAATAAGAGAAGATGAAAAATAAAAATAATAAATAGTGAATGTGAGAACACATTATTGGGATAATAAGATTTATCCTTAACTATATAAAAAGATGAAAGATATCAAATGATATTTTATTATGATATTTGTCCTGACAAACCGAGAATGCATTTTGGTAATTGTTTTATTATTAATATCACACAAAACAATAATAGAGACTTAAATATTCAATAAATTTTCTCTTTTTATATGTAAAGATATATAAAATATAAAATAAAATATAAAATATAAAAATAATATAAATAATAAAAATATAAATATAAAATATAAGATATAAAATAAAAAATATAATTTATGTCAATTTGCGAAATCATTTTAAGTTAGCTGTAAGAAATAAATGGAAATCATTTGGAGTTGTTAATTCGGCCGAATGAAAAAGGTTTAGAGTAAGCAAAGGGCTAGCAATAATTTACAAATGTATACAGTTCCCTAACGCTTTCCAAATCTTCTATTAATCGAAACAAAAATTAACAGCAATGGTCATTTCACAAATCACACTTGCGTCTTTCGACGGATTATCACGGAAGCGATTGCAAGAATTTTGATCTATATTCTGGGACGTGATTTTGCGAAAGCTCATTCTTCAAAACCGTGCTCCAATGAGACTATTAATTCTCTAACTCCCTTTTAGTTTATATTTTCATTGAAAATAATGATAATAAATTGAAGGAAAAATTAAGGCTTGTGACAGTCTTCTAGATTAAATCAGTTAGAATAGAATAGAATTCAGGATAAATAAAATAGCAACGATATAGTTTATATCAGTAAAATCATACAGTTAGAATCAGAACAGCATTATAGTCAGCCGCAAATAGTTAAAATAAACCATTCGTTCATTCCAATATTATTTTCTTTATGCATGTTTCGAATATATATTACAAATTTACTAATTTTTGTTTTGCTTTTATTTCTGATATGATATTGATAAATGAGACAATAGAACAAACATTATTTTGACAAGGAAAAGATTGCATTGATCTAAACTTTCACGTTCTTGCATGTAATATACACAATTATATATACAATTTAATTATTGATAAGCATAAGTCAATTTTGAATATTACTATCTTATTTTTTTTCTATCTAACTTTTTTTTTAACATCTACGATCAGTATTTAATTATTACCAACGTTATTGCAATAAACACATTGTCGCTGCAGAATAAAGTTCGGTTTTGAGAAATGATACATATTGAAATACATGTTTAAAATGAAGTTTTAATTGAATAATTTTGATATAGAATTAAATTACATCGATAATAAATAATAATTGATTATGGAAATAATTTTCAAATTATTCAATATTCAAAAAATATCGTCAGTAATAATATGAAAAAAGAAAAAAATGAAATACAGATGAAGATTTTTTAGAATTAATGCACTGATCTGTGAAATTCAAATTGATTCAAATATCATTAGTGATATCATTTCCTTTACATATAAAGATAAAATAAAACAAATTTGTGTTAATAAATAAATAATCGAAAAACATAACTTTTTTAATATGAAATCTTATAGAAGTGTATTTTGATTTGTTTTTCTAGATAAATTTCATCAAAATAGGTTGAATATTATTGTTATAATATTATTGTAACGACTTACTATGAATTTGAATAAAATATTTATTCAATAAGTTATCTATGAATTTAAAATAATATTGTTAATATCCTGAAATTTGTGGAAACTTATTTGAGATAAATTTTTGTTAACATATAGAATTACATAATATATATTTCGCTAAGATTTTAAAATAGTTAACTATTTATTTAAAAGTATACGAGTTAATTGTTCTTCGTTAAGGAACACCACATAAGCTCTATATAATGATATTGTATTCAATTGAGTGTTCTTGCTCTATTACGCTTCGTTTTATTCTATATAATGCAATATTAAAATGTTTATAATTTTTTAACTAATCGAATATATATGTATATGGATTCCTACTTTTTTATATAAAGTATAATATTTTCAATATATATTATTAATATGTAAATTTGAGTAATAATATATGATGAAAAATAATAGTTATAAAGCAATATAGAATCTATATATAAGTTTATAATAAGTTTTTATAATAAGTTTATAATAAGTTTTTATAATAAGTTTCAGGAATTAAAACGGATATTTATTTTCAACTCCTTAATTTAAAACATCTAATTTAATGAAAATAAATTTGAATCAGTACATATATCTGTACTTATGAATATAATATAATATAATATAATAAAATATAATATAAAATTCTCTATAAATTCCAGAGATAAAATAAATAAATAAGAGATTATATATAATAATAAATATAATAATATAATAATAAATAAGAAATAAAATAAATTTTCATAGGAAATTCCATAGATTCTCATAAATTGAATATTTCAAATTAAAAAAATACTTATATTTTCAGTTATTTTATGAATAAGTTATATGAATATGTTTTCTATCCAATAGAATTTGAAAAATTCCATTTTTGCATAAAATATTTTCAAAATCTGACATACTGACTTCAGATAACAATATTACAGTTATTGCTATATTAAGATATAATACAGTTATTGAAAATACATATGAATAATACTTATAAATGAATATATTATTCTAAAATATAAATGATAAAGATCTAAATTTTTTTTTCATTAACAAAAAGTCTGCAAAAAAAAATAAAATTATTAAATATATATTTATTTTAATTGTTGATAAAAAAAGAACGTTTTGACTTTTTTAGATTTTTTTTGCAATTTTTTTATCTAATATCTAATATTTTTATCTTTATCTAATATAAATCTAAGGGAGTGACTATAATCTGATTATAAATATACAGACTGATTTTTTGCATAGATATCATTTTTTGCTGATATATGAACTCTTTTCAATTAATGAAAAGATTAATTAATTAAAGTAAATTAAAATTAGTTAATTTTATAAATGAAATGTTAAATAAGAATTTAATTTGGAATACTTTAATAAAAAATTATATATACTATTTTGAAAAATATATGAATTATTCTAAAATCAATAATATTAACAATTCAAGAACTAATTTAATAATTACTAATTTTATAAAAAATGTTAATTTAATTGCAGAAAAAAAATGTTATGTTTTCAATAAGCAGGATAATTTATTCTTGTTCTTCATATTTTCATTGGCAATCATATTCTAATATAAATAAATATAATATAATGTAAATTTTTAAATTATTCATTCAAGTATTTAATTAAAAATTAGAAATTAAAAATTATTAAAAAGTAATTTAAAATAATTACTTGAAGGTTTATTCATTTGAAAAAAAAAATAACCAAACTGATAATTCTAAATCAGAATCAAAAAGAGATTTAAAAAATAATATGAAAATTATATAACAAAATATGATAATTTACAAAAAAATTTACGTCTAAAATTTTATCAAATTAAAACAAACTAAAGAATTCAATATAAGAGAAAAGAGAAGAGAAAAAAATGAAGAGAAATAATAATATGAATATTTTATGAATATAACATTCTATTCTATAAATTCAAAATCAACAATTTCTTCATTCAGAAAATAAAAATTACAAATTATTACAACTTATTACAAAAATTTGTAACCGATTGTATTCATAAAAACTTAAATAGATTTTTTTAGCTATTATTTTAATAAATAAAATTGAAACATTTAATAAAATAGAGTACAGTAATTATAATCGATAATTATTTTGAAATACAATTATAATAAATTAAAAATATAATAAATGTTTCTCGCTTGTTCTATAATTTTCTTGTTATCGAATTAAACATAGCTAGAAATCGAAAGACAGGATGAGTTTCTCATCTTATTTTTCACTTCCTAGAAGAAGTCGTTTATTATTGCAGGTTCTTTCAGAATCAGTTTCGCTTATAAATCAGTTTTATCAAAGATTTATAGGCGAATAGTAATTCAGTCAAAGATGAATTCTTTATTTACGAAATGCCAATTTCAATCTTTCTATAATTTTTAGTTTTTCTCATGATTGACACAATATATAAATTTTGGATTTTTATATAAAATATTTTTTTTGTTAATAATATAAAAGAAAATTAACATTTTTATTTAATTTAATTTGTTTATATAAAAATTATTTTCTTTCGAATAAATTTTCTTGTAATATAGTAAAAATCAATATTATATATATTCATTTATTTCCTAAATCTAATAGGCAATTTTTACGGCTAAATTCAGAATCAATACATAAAGAATCTCTCCATTATCAAATAACAATATCTAGTTAGTTGTATTTTATCATACTATCATTTTGTCATGAAAAAACATATTTTTCATGTAAACAAAATTTGTAAGCAAATTTGTAAATAAAAATCTTAACCACAGTTTTATTAAGATATATTTTATTTATATATATATTACAGTACATTAAATTTCAGTACATTAATCTTGAGAGAACTGAAAATCATATAATCCGCTATCATTTTATCACAGAATGAAACACTCATCTTCACTCATTTATAAAAATAGAGATTATGAATGTAAATATAATCTGACGGTATGCAAATTTATGTATATTTGAAATTCGAGCGAAAGTCTTTCAAGAGTTAATATTCGTAAATTTTGGATAAAAATTGATTTCCGCTAAAAAATATGTTAAATTGCAAATAAATTGAATATTGGAAAATTGAAAAAATATTAGAAAGCAATTTCATACATTCAGCCATATATACATATATTATAATAAAATAAAGTCTTTCCAAAAATATAAGAAAACAGAAAATGAACATTAGTTAATAATTGATAATTAATATATCAGTCATTGAGTAATAGTTGTATTGCTAAATATAGAAATACACATGATTTTTTTATATGTGTATTAATTAACTAAAATCAATTTATTTTAAATTTTGATGATCCCATTCAAAGTTAAAGCGATTGAAGGATTTAAATATATATCTTGAAATATCTTGAAATATCTTGTTTTTCCTTTGCTGACTCAATCGAATAAATCCAATATCATTAAAATGTCGATATAGAACATAAGATAGAACTGTACAAAATTTTGTTTGCTTCATAAAATTTTTAATACCATCATAAAACTGATTGGATTACTTTTAAATCAGGCTGACACATTAAAATTACTAATAATTATTAATTAACGATATTAACAACATAATATCGATTTTAGATCCTAATATTAATATAATTCTTGTAATTTGTTTATTCGATTAGTGTACGTTTGACTTCTATATGGACTAGTAACTTAATTTTTATAAAATAGATGAAATGAATTCATAAGAAGGAAAGTAAAATTTCAATTTAGATCGTTTTTTCCTCCAATCTCGATAAATTAAGAATAAGATAAATTAAGAATTTATTGATGGTTTTCTATTGAATAAATTAAGAAAGAAACGATCTATATCATATTATTGGATATGCGAGAAAAAAAAAGATAATGGTTGTAAGTGCACAAGTATAAAGGTACATTTTATATAAATAGACAGCATATAATTTGCACTCACGGTGTTTTTTATATGATATAAATTATAATCATACTGGAAATATCAAGATCTAAAATCATAAAATATTATAATAAAATTTAGAAACTTAATGTCTTATCTAATAAATAAATCTTGCAAAATTCTTCATATATTCATAGAAATCAAAAAATATACTTAAACGTATATTCTCATCAATAATGCTTAGTAGAATTATTTTATAGAAGAAAAAATAAATCTAAAATACCAGAAAATAATCAAAAATCTTAAATAGGAAATTCTTTGTAGAAATTATAAAAGATTTCTTCGTAGAGATTATAAGCAGGAAATATAATATTTACGGCGCCAATTTAAAAATTTCAGAAAAATAAAAATTTGATAAATAGCATATTTAAATTAATTCTTGGATTTTATAAACAATTTAGGAGATTTTATAAGCAATACATAGTAATGAATAAAAAAATAAGGCTATTCTTTGATATATGCATTTTTGTCATCGACGAAAATAATTATAAATTATTATTAAGTAAAATTTCTATTCTAACTTTTGAAAGCATTTTGTTAAAATCATTTATTGTTATGGATTTTGAAAAAGTTGCCATAAATACAATCAAATCCGAATTTTCATCAACAAAATTTTTTTTTATTTATGTAATAAATAATGTATATAGAAAAATTAAATAAACAAGCAAATGAAATACATTAATAAGATAAATGAAATACGTATGTCATATTATATGCCGCATTTTTGAAATCCCATAAAAATTCCAAATACATTTAATGATTTAAAAAGTTTATTTTTTTTTGAAACTAATACCAATAATTCTGAAAAAATTGTAAAATGATTTAATAAATATTAGAGAAATATCCTAATAACCACATTAGTCTTCATTACATTAGATTCAGTCTTCGCTTTTTTCATTTGGAAATGTACTCGATTTATGATAATGATTCACACAATTTTCCATTCAAAACTCTTCAGAACTGTTGGCGACATTGGCAGTATATAATTAATAAGTAATTCAGTGATTCATTATCAAAATTATAGAAATTATGAAATATTCAAAATTATGAAATTAAGAAAAAAAATCAGAAAGAGCAGATTGCATTAGAACAATTATCACTATATAAATTGGAAAAAAATGAGAAGAAAAATTTAACGAATACAAATACATTTAATAATAATTCAATCAGATATATATGGAAATTAATTTTATAAAAACATTAGCATATAATATATTTTTATAATACAAATTATGATATATTTATATGTATATATATATAT
>NW_025223765.1:2313755-2321202 GCF_014066325.1 Apis laboriosa
ATATATATATATATATTTAATAATAATAAAATAATCAATTTAATAAATTAAAATTATGAAAAATAACTTTTAAAATTGATTTATTATTTTTTGTCATAAGTATAGAAATGAATGTTTAAATAAAAATGCATTTATTATAATTATTACATAAAAGTTAATGTAAAACATATGTTTATTATTATGTATTTCATTATTATAATGGATACAATAAAGAACAAATTAGAAAAAAATTTTTAATTAACATATTTTCATTATATTCTAAAAATGAGTATATGTAAAAATGACAATTTATAAAATACTGTTGATTTAATATAATTTAATATAATATGATAATTTTAATAACTTAAGTTAATTTAATTTCCTCTTATGAATGCACATTATCATCATTTCATAAAAATATAAATCAAGCATTACAATATATATTTTTTTTTGATCGGTTGTCAAATCTGTTAATTTTACATTATTTAAAATAATATTGTGTATTATAATAAATAATATTATAATAAATAATATTATAAAAAATAATATAATAATATTATAAATAATATTATGTATTATTTTCTATTTAATGTGATATAGTTCGATATATTTCTTTGCGATATGATAGTATGCTATTCAAATGTCTTTAAATATTGCTGGTTAATGATACATTTAACACATTTAAATATTTACTTACCATTCTATTTCTCTTGTAGCAACTTGTCTCCATACTGTTTTATTCATATACGATCAAATTCTTAACATAAGCTTTTATTGTCGCTGTTTCTGTCCAAAAAATTTCTTGATAGCAAGTCTATATCTATCAATACATTGCATGTTTTTTTTTTTTAAATTTTTATTTATTTCTTCTAGGATAGAAGAAACTAGTGAATTGTAGGATAATCCTTTGATGGGTTATGTCCTTTCTTTAAATACTGCTATCAAAAAATTAATTTTGTTATCAAAATTGTTATTAATAAACTTTTTTCCATAATTTGAACGAATTTTTCTAATTCGCAATTCATTTTTATATTTATTTATATTTTGTGAAATAATCGTGTTTCTATCTTTTTCTTTATAGGATATGGCTTATTATATTTATTATATTTGTTTATTATTTAGCATTGAACTACAAACGTAATCAGTATGTAATTTCAATAGGTCTTTCATTTGAATTTTATTCTTTCTCATTCATGATTCATACTCGAGTCATTCTGGCAATTAAAATTTCTAATAGAACTATTAATATAATTTATATTCTCACATTACATAATATACATTATATTCTTACATATACTATACTTACATATACATTATATACTTACATATACTTCTTGCATATATATTCTTCACGCTTAAATACCTATACTAATATAGTTTACTATCTTCTTATTCATTTCTAATTATATTTATTTTACAACAAATTTCTACGAATATATTTTTTTCAGATATCTCTGCTTTTATTTTATTTGTTAAATCAATTATTATAGACATTTCGTTAATTTAATGTTTTCATGATTAAATTTAACTTAGTAATAATAATAAATTAATTTTCTGATAAGAGTTGTTAATTATTTATTTTCATCAGAATCTTTATATCTTCTCCTGCTTTATATCATATTTTGTAATTGTTTCGTATATTTGTTATTAAGTGACATGTATATTATTGAGTCATAATCGAAAATTCATTCTTCAATTTTATGTTTAATTTCTATTGATGTCAGAAATATATTGTATTCTATGTTCCATTTTAATAGTTATATTATGTGATTAATAGTTATATTATTTGTTCCTTTCTTTTATTATTGAACACAATATGTGATATGAATATGTTATTATATATATTATATAATATATTATATATTATATATTATGTTTATTTCTATAACAGATTTTTTTCTATCATAGTAGATTGTTTGATCATATAAAGTCTATTGTCTATTATGAAAAATCTAACATTATACTTTGTGATATTAATTATTTAATAAGGCTTTTCATATATATTTCATATATATATATATATATATATATATTATGATAACTGTTCACAGTTTCATTTAATGAAGCTTTCTCTTTCAGTAACATTCGATTGACTTCTTCCAATTTAAGCGAATATTAGGTTCGAAGCATCTTTATTACCTTTCACCAGGTTTTATATCTTTCTATCGTCTTTTGTCACTTTTCTTTTCTCAATAGGATATCATATACTCGCACTTGTAATATAATCATTTACCGCTTCTTTGTCATCCATATTTATATTTTTTAATTCTAATCCTATATATATATATATACTGATATTTCACTATATATATCTGTCTTGGTTCTTTCTCTATTTTTCTCACCAAGTTTTTTTATCAGAAATTGTTCCATCTGCTCATCCGATAAGATAATTATTATTATAGGAATGCCTTGTTATTTTCCATATGGCTCTTCGTTTTTTTTTGGATAATTCAGAATTATTTCTGGCAGAGATTCATTTTCTATTAGTTTGTTGTATAATTTACACGTTTTTATCTTCTGTGTCATATATAACATATTATTATTTCTATTTCTTAATTGTACTCAATCGATAATTTTTCAATCATCATTTTTTATTTTCACATGATTTTTTTTTATTTATATATTATTTTTCCATATTAACCATGTTCTGTTACTAATTGTTGTTAGAAGTTAGTATAAAACACATATTAAAATTATATTATATTATAATGAATAACAAAATATTATAATGAATAATAAGAAAACAGAGAATCAAAAACGAATTAAAAAGAAATATTTTCTATTTAACGCTTTTCTACTCTTACATTAAAAAAAAACTACACACAATAAATATGTAATATTTATATAAATATTACCACTTAAAATCATCGTTATGCAGTTACACTTTTTTTAATAACTTATGAATTAACAATATGCAATAAACATAATAATTGTCTATAAAAAATGAAATAAATTTTGGTGAAATGATTATTATTGATTCCAATGTAGTAAATAAATACACATTGTTGGCAAGTTCGGTGTCGGTGAAATCGTATAGATGAAAACATTTGTTGATTAAATAACTATTTATGATTTAAAGATAATTCAAACCAATCAGTACAATTTTATTGATTAAATTGTATTACTTTTGTGAATTTGTCAAATCCAAAATATCAATAAACGATTTTTTTTTTTAATCGGACCAACTATTCATGATATTTTCATGCTGCTCATAAAATTTTGAATAGATATCTATCTATTGATTGAATACATCGAGAAAATGTAGCATTTTTCGTGATTTGAAAATCGATATTAATCAATATTGTAGTGAGAAGACAGTATAAAGATGAAATATATAAATTTCTAATGTAATTACTATTTTCTTTATCATTCTTTGTTATCGAAGGCTTAATGATTTAATTTGGATGATTGTTCTTCAACACGATTTATATATTAACAATTTATTAATTGGCGCAAAATAAAAAGAATAAATTAGAATAAATTAAACAATCAACTTATTTAAATTTGATTAACTATATATTTGGTAATGGGCTTTAAATAAATTCGAATTTCTAATTCCGAAAAATCAAATCTATATGAAATATTTCGAAGATACATTTAGTAATATATATATATACATACCGGACATTTCATGTGTACAATGATTATCATCTATGTTGGATTCAAAAATTAAAAGAATCACGAACAATCTTGTCTATTATGAAAAATCGATTTAGAACATCTGTAATCACAAAATTATTTATATAAAGCGTAGAAATTACAGTTAGAATGGGACGAGTTCTTATCAGATAATATCAATATTGATTGAATCATTTATACCAAAGTTACAGTTGTTAAGTGTTAATTTGCTAATATTATTCGAACATTATGTCTGTGAATTTGTAATTCGCATAATAGAATTTCATGAGTTGAATAATGTAAGCAAATAGATTTACGAAGTGTATCTTTATATCCAATCGATAAACATATTATATAAAATTATTATATGTAAAATCTTGCGTTGTATCATTTGGTATAATTGAAATTATCTTATTAGAATTATTACTTTACATTGTTTTTCCAACTAAAATTTGTTAAATTTATTCTATATCTATTCTATATTCTATATAAGATTTTGAAAAAATTCGATAGTTTTGAACTGATTAAATAATCATGTATATAAAAAACATTCATAGCAAATTATGTATCCCAAATATAGTGAAAGTAAATATTATAATATTACAATAGTATGTTAAATCAATTAACAATCTTTGACCATTTTAATATCAAAAAATTTGGTATCATCGATAGAATTTTTAAATAATTTTAAAAGTTGATATCAGAAATTAAAATGATGTATTAACGATATCATAGATTGATCAGAATCATGATTTATTTTCATTTATAGATCTTGATTCGCATATAGAAATTTGCAAAAACAAAATTCTTAACCGATATTTTAGCGTTGTGAAGTTAAGAAAAACCGTCGCATATTTAAAAAAAAAATTATCATTAAAATGAAGGACTATTAACAAAAAAATACACAACAAATATATCTGGATCTTAACTTTCGATTAAAATCATAGTTTAAAAAATGCTTTCATTGCAATCATTTTTGGATGATACAAAAATATTTCATGTCGGTTGTGTTTCATATCAAAATAAAACGAATAGAAATATCCGTTTCTGAAAAATAGATATTATAAATTTGATCTTATATTTTTATTTAATTATTGTTGAATTATTTAATTATACTTAGAAAATCATTATATATATATCATTATAGATATAATAATTACATATAATCATTATAGATATATAATTTACACTAATTAACACTATATAATTTAATGTGCAATAACGATCTCAATAATTGATCAAAAGTGAGATTATTCATTAATATCACTTAACTCTATCAATCATAAGTACATGATGAGTGCTTTTCAATAGATAGAGTCTTACAACTGTCAACATTGATTTCATTTGTTATGTGCATTGTAAATATGAATTCATAGAGTAAATTTTATAATTTAATATAATTATAAACATAATCTGGTTTGAAGAATTTCGTGAACAACTGTATCGGATAATTATTCGAACACGATGATACGAATTTTGAATACGAAAGTGCGAATAACAAAATCAGAGTTATATTAAATTCTTTAAATGAATATTTCCTTATAGTTAAAAAAAATATAGTATTTCGTGTATTTTCTCCTAATTTCGACATGAGAAGCCGTTAAATCATTAAATACACAATCGAATTATTTATATTCAAAGAGGTAATATATAAATTGAAATTTTTTAATTCCAGTTCGATGATTTTTCTTTCATCATTCGATTCCAATGATTCTTTCGCATTAACTTTTACTCATTTCTTAATTTGCATTTCTAACGTATACCTGAGACAGATTTCAATAATATTTATTGTCATTAGTCGTCAAATTAGACATAACAAAAAACATATCTAAAAAATCAAGTGAGATTTTTTTAAACTAAATAATTATTTATACAAAATAATACAAAGATTATATCCATCTATAGAACATAATAGAGATATAAAAGTCGAAGAATGCGAGTTTCTTATTATCCTAGAAGAATCATAATTCTTCACTATTATATTATCTTAAATGAATTGAGAAGGTAAATAGACACAACGTGAAGCAATTGAACAAATCTTTTCTTTTCCTTTCCTTCTTTCTTTGCGAAGTATATCTTTCATTTATTATTCAGACATTCGAATTTTAAGTAATACGAAGCATGTTCTTTTAAATGTAATGCAATATACAAGGATTTGGTTTGATATTTTATGATAATTACAATAAAAAATCATCGAGCTAAAAAAAAATCAGGGAAAAAAATCGTCAAAATTTTTATGTTATATGGTCTTACTCTCTTCAAAAAATACGCGTTGAGAGCGCAATTTTCTCAAAAGAGACGTAATCAAGAGCGATATTGAAAATGAACAAAATTATTCTTCTAAAATTTCCAAGGTATTCAGAATCAAGTTTAAATAATTATATAATACAATTCTTATTTCTGATAAAGCTATATTTTAATATTGTTATTAATCCATCGACTAGAATATTCTGGCATTTTCTCAAAAATATATAAAATATGCTGTTTGTATATATAAACATATATCTTTATATAAATTTTATACGGGAGTAATACAATAAAAAATTAAAGAAAATGTTTATTTATCTGACCACGATAACTTGACATGTGTTAAGTTATAGTTACAATTTTTTCGTTTCCTTTTCGTGTAATATTATTTTTTAAACGAAAATATTACTTACTATATTAGACACGTTTCAAGTTCGATTTCATCATTTTCGAAATGAATGCCAGCTGATAAAAATATAAATATCAATAAATTTTTTTGAGAATTAAAATTAACTCTCCCAAATTTCATTAAAATCAGCGTGTGGAATGCATTCGATATATTTCTTTTTAAATGTAACAACTTTTAACTAAATTTAAATCTATTTAAATCTAATTTAAACATTTAAATCTATAATCTATACAATAATTTCTATTGTGATAAATGATCGTTTCTTATATTAATATTATTATATATTAATATTTATTTTCTTATATTAATATTTTTATATATTAATACTATTAATATTAAGAAAATTATAAAATAGGAGATAAATGGAAAATATGCGTACAATATGATTTTGAGAAATGAAATAAATTAATTTGAGAAAAAAAAAACAATTAAAAATGGAAAATTAAGCGTTTTGAGATATATATCTTTTATTACCATAGATTAAAGATAATATTTAAAGATATATTTAATGATATTGCAAAGAGGATAGAGACAATTTTCTCTTTGCTTTTTCAATTGTAACAAATTATAGAATATATATTGACACATTTTAAACAAAGAAAAATTTTTTGAAAAAATAACAAGTTTTTCATTAAAAATAAAGATACAGAATATTGAATACTAGATTATGTATATAAATCTGAATATTTCGATTTAATCTGAGATTGAAAGATTTGTATCAATATTTGATTAATGAATGCAGGAATATAAAATTTGTGTTGGCTATAAAAAATTAATGATTAATAAATATAACAATACATGTTCCACAAGCATAATAAATGACAAACGTTACTTAAACAAATATGAAAGAATTAAATTGAAGTAGACTCTGCAAAAGAAATGTAAATTAATGAAGACAATAATTACGCTTTGTCCAATGAGATAAATCAAAGATAAACACATGATCAATAAATTAAACAAGGCCAGTTCAAAAGTCCTCAACACAATCTTTACACAATTAAAGGCTATTTATTTATATCATGAAATTATTATTATAATTTATATCATGAAATTACTCATTAATATAAATATATCTGTCTAACAAAATAAACAAAAATATAATATAAAAGAAGTTATATTCAATTAATATTTTTTTATTCAGAATTAGAATTGTTTGATTCTGCATCATATTATAATAAATAATATATAATAAAT
>NW_025223766.1:0-202 GCF_014066325.1 Apis laboriosa
TCATGGAAAATTTCTTTTTTTTTTTCTTGTCGAAGCAACGTAACGGAGGAAAAAGAGAGACAGAAAGAGAGACCCCATTCGATATTCAATGTCAATAGTCTTTATTAATTTCTACGATTCACGAAAACTTTTTTATTCAACCAATGTTTCCTTCTCATGGAAAACTGTTTCTTTTTTTTTCTTGTGGAAGCAACGTAACGGA
>NW_025223767.1:0-292 GCF_014066325.1 Apis laboriosa
GCGCTACAGAAAATCATGTTTCTAAGCGAGACATTGGTAGAAATCGTATCATGGAACGTTTTCGATTTAGAATTCTGTGTAATTCAGTTGTTCATGTCGGAAAGTTGTAATTTTGTGCAAAATCGCATTTTCACTACGGAGTACATAGAAACTCGAATATCAGAATAAAAACGTCACATTCAACGATGTTTCAATTCACAGATTTCCGAAATTTGGATTCTTGTACGGACAAGCTACAAAATGTATATATATAAATGTATATATAGAAATCAATATTACGCTACAGAAATTC
>NW_025223768.1:0-203 GCF_014066325.1 Apis laboriosa
AATATATAAATTAATAAAATAAATAAAAAAATAATATAAATTAAAAATTAAAAGAAATTAAAGGAAATTAAAAGAAATTAAAGGAAATTAAAAGAAATTAAAGGAAATTAAAGGAAATTAAAGGAAATTAAAGCAAATTAAAAATTGAAAATTAAATCAAATTACATAATTTAAAAATTTAAATTAAAGATAAAGTTAAATAC
>NW_025223769.1:0-468 GCF_014066325.1 Apis laboriosa
TTCTCTTTCTATGTTTTATTCATTATGATTTATGATAATATCATAATGTTAAATTCCTTTTTTATATACAGCTTTAATACATTCAATTAATTAATTAGTTATTTTACAATAACATATAAAAGAATAAAATGTTGAAATATATATAAGCAATGAACAAATATAAAAACATAAGAAAAAAATATAACATAAAAGTTAACTATTATAAAATAAAAATGAATTGAGACATAGAAAAAGAATTTAATCTCAAAGTTAAACAAATCTAAATCTAAAAATCTAAAAATCTAAATGAATAAAGGAAAAATTTAACCTTAGTGTGAGTTAAATTTTAAAAAAATTTACATAAAAAAATATTAACATTCTTAATTTCTTAAATTTAGATGTTTTATTTAAATGTCTTTCTTGATTTATATAATATTTCTGTTAAATCCTTTTTTTTGTTATACTTTTTCCAGATCTTTTTAACATTCA
>NW_025223770.1:0-331 GCF_014066325.1 Apis laboriosa
TGTAATACCGTATGAAACCCTATTCATATTCGTCGAAAACGCATAAAAATCCATACAATTTATCCCTAGAATCAATCCTTCGAACACATTCTATCCCTAGAATCAATCCTTCGAACACATTCCACAATATTACCAACCACGACGAAGTTTGCAATCAAATAAAATCAACGATGTAACGAAGACAAAAAGTTTGTCTTCCAAACTTAAATTGCTCATAGATGTAACAAAAAATATAATTTATGCAACAATTATTATATTTATCCCTATTCGAGATGCACAAAATCCACAATTTATCCCTAGAATTCTTTGAACATGTAATACCGCATGAAAC
>NW_025223770.1:632-743 GCF_014066325.1 Apis laboriosa
TGAAACCGTATTCATATTCATCAAAAAACGCATAAAAATCCATACAATTTATGCCTAGAATCAATCCTTCGAACACATTCCAATATTACCAACCACGACGAAGTTTGCAAT
>NW_025223771.1:0-1089 GCF_014066325.1 Apis laboriosa
TAAACACTGTTTTGAGAAACGAACGATAAATAATACGAATAAAAAAAAAAAAGAAAAAACAAAGTTAAGTTCAAATGAACCAAGCAACCCGATAATAAAAATTCGAATTCCAATAGTAGGAAATATCGTAGAAAATATTGGGTGCAGTGTTGCTGCCAATGAAAAGACAAATAAAAAGAAAGAAAAAACATTCCACGAATTTTTTCGCCCATCGGCTTCGCTCACGATTGGTATCACGATTGTTTTCTATGACGCTTCGATAGATCGAATTATTTTCACGCGAGAAAGAGCACAATTTCGCGCGTTATTTTCTTTAAATTCTTAAATTCGCGAAACATTCGCTTTAGACCAGCGTTCCGTGATAACGAAGTCACTCCACACAGGTACGAACGGTAACACGAACCCATGAACGAAATAAAGCAGAAGTTATAGCGAGGGGAGAGGAACGATACTGGGATGACCAGGAAAAATTACTTTCAACCGTCAGAAATTTCTCTCTATTTCTGCGTCTTCAGTGACATCGTTAACTGTGAAAAACATACTTGTTCCCTCTTAACATTCGTAACCATACTTTTTTCAAATCAGAAAAATCGTTTCTTCATTTTGTGATAATTTTTTTAAAACGAATTATCGATGATTCCACATGTGTCGTTTCCTTAATATATTTTTTTCTTTTTAACTTTTTCGTTTTGCACAGATCATTAAAAAATCTACTACTACCCTCTCTTTTTAATTTAAAAGAGGTAAAAAGAATTCACGAGTTTTCTTAAGGTTTATACAATATTATTCATTGTACAACACAGAACAAAGAATTTCCCAATTCTTTCTTCCTTTTGCTCTTCGTAATATCTCATAAAGAATCCGTTTCCTCCGTAAAAACNAAAAAAAAAAAAAAAAAAACGAAAGATAAAATTCTTTGAATTTTTTAATTTCAATCCCAAGCTCAGAAAATATTAAATTATTATTATTATTATCATCCCGCCATTATTCCCGGTTACCAATACCTTAACTGAAAATTTTTGAGATAATTTCAACTTTTTCCTTCGCAATCGCCAAAACACGTACGATGGTAGCGATGGATACGTGTCA
>NW_025223772.1:0-2088 GCF_014066325.1 Apis laboriosa
TCCTTCCTTAAACCTTTCCGCTATTTTTATAGGCCTAAGCGCGCTGAGGCGCTTTAAACCTCCCCCTCCCTCATTCTACCTCGTTAAATAATATATATTCCTCTTTCGTGTTTTATTCGTGACAACGACGATAACTTCTGCGTTCTTTTTTCCCTCCTATCTTCGCAGGTAAAAGAAAAGGAGAAGCGCAAACGTCAACTTTGAGCATCGACAAGGATCGGATGAGGAACGGTGTTTCCTCTCTTTGGAAGGGGGGAGGAGGAAGGGGAAGCCGTGGAACAGAGAATGAAAGAATGAATTCTTTCGAGGCGGTGGGCCAGCAGGGTATGGAATTACCAAGTTTAAGATAAAATGGATCCGCGGAATCTGAAATAGAAAATTCCCTGGCTAATACCATCGTCAGATATTCTCATCCCTTCGTGTGACCTTCGGAGATTCCTTTCTCTTTAGAGAGAGAGAGAGGAAAGGAAATAATCCGAATAAAATCTGTCGACCATCTTCCAACGAACATCTTTCTTCTATATATATATATAATAAGAAAAAAATCCTCGAATTAGATCGAATTTGAATTAAAAAGAACTCGAAGAAAGAATAAAGGAACATCGAATGTCAAACGAGAAAGGGAGAGAAAGAAGAAGAGAAACCATAAGCAAAATTTACCCTACGTTTGCATAAATTAATAAGATACCCCCTGGTGGGAGGGGGTGAAACCGAAGCCAGGAAGCAGGGCACAGCGGTTTCGAGTACGATGGCATCGAGAGCACCACCAACTGCTTTCTACAGCCAACGTGCGCCAACACTTGTTATACCGATTGCACTCGATAATCGGATTTTTTCACCCTCCCTATCGAAGGGCGAAATCGTTCTCTTTCCCCGGATAATGCAGCATCCCTGGGAAAAAGGAAAAGGAAAGGAAGAGCGTGGTCGAGGGAAAGTTTAGGCCTGGAAAGGATGGCTGTCGCGTTTAAAATCCTTTCAACCGATGCAGGGACTGTAAAAACGACCGATTCTCTTTCTCTTCGAGTTCGATCGACGAATTCGAAAAGATCGTTCGATGGCGGCCGATCGATGATTCCCTCGTGCTCGTGAAAATTTAATAGCCGACGACGTCGATTATTAAATAGTTTGGTTGCGTGCTACCAAAGAGTCAATCTGCCGCCCCTGTGTTAATACGGTTCGTAATTTCAATATCGATGTATCGATGTATTGAAGTCTCTTATTGCACTTGCCGATTTTAAAGAGGTTAAGGAGGAAAAAAATATTCGAAGGAAATCCTAGAAAGTAGAATTCCGTAAAATTCAATCGAAGAGCCCTCGTTTGTTCGAGTATTAACAATTACGATTGATTGGGTGTAAATTATTTCGAGATATGTCGAAATAAAATTCAGTCGAAAGCGCTCTTCAAGTGTTAGCCAACAATTACGAGAATTGATTGGTGATGGGTGTAAATTATTTCGAGCTATATCGTACAAAAATCCTAGAAATTATGATCTTATGAAACGAAAGTAAGTAGCGAAGGAAAATAAGAAAACAAGAATTCTGTAAAATTCAGTCGAAAGCGCTCGTTTCTTCAAGTATTAGCCAAAAATTACAACGATTGATTGGTGATGGATGTAAATTATTTCGAGATATATCGTACGGAAATCTTAGAAATTACGATCCTATGGAGGAAAGTAAGAAAGCAAGAATTCTGTAAAATTTAGTCGAAGAGCCCTCGTTTCTTCAAGTATTAACCAACAATTATTTTGGGTGTAAATTATTTCGAGATATATCGTACAGAAATCCTAGAAATTACGATCTTATGAAACGAAAGTAAGTAGCGAAGGAAAGTAAGAAAACAAGAATTCTGTAAAATTCAGTCGAAGAGCCCTCGTTTCTTCAAGTATTAACCAACAGTATTACGATTGATTGAGTGTAGATTATTTCGAGACGATAATGTATCATATGGAAATCTTAGAAATTACGATCCTATGGAACGAAAGTAATAGCGAAGGAAAATAAGAAAGCAAAAATTCTGTAAAATTCAATTGAAGAACGCTCGTTTCTTCAAGTATTAATCAACAGTATTACGATTGATTGAGTGTAGATT
>NW_025223773.1:0-430 GCF_014066325.1 Apis laboriosa
TTATTACGATTCTTCTAATTATATCGTATAATTTTAAAAAGAATAATCATCTAAAATAACGAAATTTACATGAATATTTATTATATTATATAATTTATATTAATATATTAATATATATTAATTTATATTATATATATATTAATATATATATAATGTATATAATTTATATTAATATGGATAGAAACTATATGTGAGACTTAAATTTATTCATGTTTTAAAATTCTATTGTTAATAGAAACAATTGTTAATTTTATAACGTAAATCGGTAAAAATATTCCACAGAAAAACAGTTCAATNTTTCACACCTTCGAATTAAACAAATAAAGAAAACTAAAACACTTCGCAACACTAAGCACTAATTAAAATATTTATTGTTTCAAACCATCGATTTGCTTTTTATACTTCTTTTCACAGTCAAATTTACAAATTT
>NW_025223774.1:0-1499 GCF_014066325.1 Apis laboriosa
TGTAAAAAAATAATATAGTTGCAATCGCGTGCGCAGCCAATTAGCTCATATTATTTGCTATAAAATTTATAACTGTATCGCGGATACAATTATGAATTATAGTAAATAATAATGATTTCCCAGGTCTCACCACGAGGAGGTTGCTGCGAATTGGAGACCCACCCTATCCACGATCCCATCCACCCTCCTTTACGTAAAAATTTATTTAACATCAATGATAAACTTTCCTTTTGATATAGCTTTGCAAAACGTTCAATATTTGATCGTTATGCAAAACAAAAAGCAAAAGGAATTCTAAGGAAAACCGACGCGATAAGCTAAACCTGAAAATAAAAATTAAATTATATCTTAATTGTATATAACTCTATTTGAAATAGAAACACATTCTTTCGTACATATATCAATATTTTATATTTATATGATAATAAATATATAAAATATTGAAAATTTAAACTCCCAAAAAAAATAAAATATTGAAAATTTAAATCAAAAAAAAAAAATAAATAAATAAAAAATAAACAAATAAATAAATAAATAAAATAAAATAAAATAAAATACAATATATTTCATACAGAGTTATACTTATTTTATTGACCACCACCATTTTTAACAATATTGTTCCCACTACTACTACCATGCATGCATTTTCAAATATATATTCTACTTTAAGCAGTATTCTACTTTAAGCATTTCTACAGCAGCAATTTTACAAGCCATCTACTTACATTCTAAACTTAATATAACTTAATATAAAAAACTTAATATAATCCTTAAGAAACGTTAATTTAAAATAATTTTATCTAAACTTACCATATTTTTTATTTTTCTCTATACATTATACATTACCTTAATGTTTATTTTAATGTCTCTTAAGCATAAGTATTTAAAAATAGTACCTATATCTATAACAATTTGTTCAGCCTAATTAAAAATCTAAAGAAAAAATTTTAATGAAATTAAGAGTGAAATTAAGAGTTTGTACAAAATACGATAAATGAAAATATCCTTTATTGATTTCACAATGATCTCTGAAAAAAAAAAGAATACAAAAGATTAATAAATAATTAAAAAATATATAGATACTACCTAATTAGTTATAAAACTTATATATATGGTTCCTATTTACAGAAAAATTCTAATTTCTTTCTATTTCTAAAGAAAGGTACTATATAAAAATCTAAGATTTTTTTAGGGGCCCCTCCTACAATACTAATAAAAATCCTATGATACTTTAAAAATACTAACAAGAAAATTAACATAATAGAGGAAAATAAAAGAGATATTATATAAAGTATGATAAATGATAAACGATTGCTTTCACAATATCTGAAACAAATCAAAACATAAACAATTAGTAAAATTCTATATTTTAATTATAATTACTTACTGATAGATGGAAGATTCAAATATAACATTTTCTTGAAATATATAAGTGATGGTAAGATATTATCGAGGAATAATATATCTGAAACAAACTTATTAATTTATTCAAAAGATTA
>NW_025223775.1:0-625 GCF_014066325.1 Apis laboriosa
CGTATGAACCGCTTGTGCTAGCGTAATCAGTAAAGACTCAGTGTAAAGAGCAATCTTTTCCGCATGCAACGCGTACCGGAAGTCCCATGTATCTCCAGCATTTTCGTAGATACAACCGTTTTAATGAGGCACTGTTTTAAATATTCTGAAATTTCGTCTTCTTTATACGACCATAGCCTATGAACCGCTTGTGCTAGCGTAACCAGTGAATGACTCAGTGTAAAGAGCAATCTTTCCGCTTGCAACGCGCACCGGAAATCCCATGTATCACCAGCATTNATACGACCATAGCGTATGAACCGCTTGAGCTAGCGTAACCAGTGAAGACTCATTGTAAAGAGCAATTTTTCCCGCTTGCAACGCGCACCGGAAGTCCCATGAATCACCAGCATTTTCGTAGATACCACCGTTTTAATGAGGCACAGTTTTAATTATCTGAAATTTCGTCTTCTTTATACGACCATAGCGTATGAACCGCCTGTGCTACCGTAACCAGTGAAGATTGAGTGTAAAGAGCAATCTTTCCCGCTTGCAACGCGCACAGGAAGTCCCATGTATCTCCAGCATTTTCGGAGATACAGCCGTTTTAATGAGGCACTGCTTTTAAATATTCTGAAATTTCGTC
>NW_025223776.1:0-223 GCF_014066325.1 Apis laboriosa
AAAATCCTAACATAGAGAGATGATTTAGAGAAAGGATTTGAAGAGAGCATATTACTTGTAATGTATGAAAACTTTGCACATGTTAACTTTGCACTTACAAATACTATGTTTTTCATCATTAAACCTAACAGATTGTTGGAATAAACTTTAACTCAGAATAATTTCTTTTACTTATTACACTTTCATTGTAACTCTTATCTGCAACAATACAATCTTAAATGTT
>NW_025223777.1:0-247 GCF_014066325.1 Apis laboriosa
TTATATGTGTAAATTTTTTGGAGATATTTTTCCTTTCTGATAAAATATCACGTTGAGGGGATGGAATTTTTAGTCTCTTTTTGCTTCTTTAAATGCAATCGTGTAATGTAACGAAGATGGAGGGAAATTTTAAATATGTTAAGATTCTTTAAATGATTCGAAAGAAATATTTAATTAGAAGAATAATAATAAAAATTTTCGTCGAAGAAAAATTTCATTAAATTATTTATAATTATTATTAATATGA
>NW_025223778.1:0-1001 GCF_014066325.1 Apis laboriosa
CCAAGAGTTAATAATGGAAGGAAGTCCAGGGACTAAGAAAATTAGATTTGGAGCTAAAAAAAAAACAGGCAAGTTACAAGTTCAAATTGCTAAGAATAGCCAGGAAGAATAGCCAAGGACTAAGAAAATTAGCTATGAAAGAGCAAAAGATTCAAAGATACAAAATCGGATAATCAATGCTAGATCTATAAGAAATCTACAAGAGTTGAAAGATAATATACAATAAAAATTAAATTGCAGGGAAGTTGCAGATTCAAATTAAATTAAATGCTAAGAATTAATAGCCAGAAAGTTGAAGGACTAAGGAAATTAGATAGGATTGGAGCTATGAGCTAGAGCAAAAGATTCAAAGATACAAAGAATAATCAATGTTAGATCTATAAGAAATCTACAAGAGTTGAAAGATAATATACAATAAAGATTAAATTGCAGGGAAGTTGCAGATTCAAATTAAATTAAATGCTAAGAATTATAATAGCCAGAAAGTTGAAGGACTAATGAAATTAGATAGGATTGGAGCTATGAGCTAGAGCAAAAGATTCAAAGATACAAAGGATAATCAATGCTAGATCTATAAGAAATCTACAAGAGTTGAAAGATAATATACAATAAAGATTAAATTGCAGGGAAGTTGCAGATTCAAATTAAATTAAATGCTAAGAATTATAATAGCCAGAAAGTTGAAGGACTAAGGAAATTAGATAGGATTGGAGCTATGAGTTAGAGCAAAAGATTCAAAGATACAAAGGATAATCAATGCTAGATCTATAAGAAATCTACAAGAGTTGAAAGATAATATACAATAAAGATTGAATTGCAGGGAAGTTGCAAATCAAACTATTAAGAATAGGACTAAAAAAAATTATAGATTGGACTATGAGCTAGAGCAGAAGATACAAAATCAGATAATCGGTGCTAGATGTATAAGAAATCTACAAGAGTCAAAAGAGTACAATAAATTGCAGGGAAATTGCAGATTCAAATTGCCAAGAAATAGAACT
>NW_025223779.1:0-2972 GCF_014066325.1 Apis laboriosa
TGTAGCTCTTCCGCCCAAGAATCCTAATTTCCGCGATCTGTGAATTGAAATTTCGTCGAGCTTGACGTTTCTATTCTGATATTCGAGTTTCGATGAACTTCGCTGTGAAAATTCGATTTTGCAGGAAATTGCATCATTTCGACACGAAAAACAGAATTTCACGAATTCTAAATCGAAAACGTTCTGAAATACGTTATCTGGCACATTCCCGCATAGAAACTTCAAATTCTAAAAATAAATATTGATTTCCATATGTTTTGTAGCTCTTCCGCTCAAGAATCCTATTTTCGGCGACCTGTGAATTGAAATATCGTGGAGCTTGACGTTTCTATTCTGATATTCGAGTTTCGATGAACTTCGCTGTGAATATTCGATTTTGCAGGAAATTGCATCATTTCGTCATGAAAAACAGAATTACGCGAATTCTTAATCGAAAACGTTCTGAAATACGTTATCTGGCATATTCCCGCATAGAAACATGAAATTCTGAAAAGAAATACTGATTTCCATAATATTTGTAGCTCTTCCGCACAAGAATACTAATTTTGGCGATCTGTGAATTGAAATATCGTGGAGCTTGAAGTTTCTATTCTGATATTCGAGTTTCGATGAACTTCGCTGTGAAAATTCGATTTTGCAGGAAATTGCATCATTTCGACACGAAAAACAGAATTTCACGAATTCTAAATCGAAAACGTTCTGAAATACGTTATCTGGCACATTCCCGCATAGAAACTTCAAATTCTAAAAATAAATATTGATTTCCATATGTTTTGTAGCTCTTCCGCTCAAGAATCCTATTTTCGGCGATCTGTGAATTGAAATATCGTGGAGCTTGACGTTTCTATTCTGATATTCGAGTTTCGATGAACTTCGCTGTGAATATTCGATTTTGCAGGAAATTGCATCATTTCGTCATGAAAAACAGAATTACGCGAATTCTTAATCGAAAACGTTCTGAAATACGTTATCTGGCACATTCCCTCATAGAAACTTCAAACTCTGAAAACAAATATTGATTTCGATAAGTTTTGTAGCAATTCCGCACAGGAATCCTAATTTCAGCGACCTGTGAATTGAAATATCGTTGAGCTTGACGTTTCTATTCTGATATTCGAGTTTCGATGAACTTCGCTGTGAATATTCGATTTTGTATGAAATTGCATCATTTCGACACGAAAAACAGAATTACGCGAATTCTTAATCAAAAACGTTCTAAAATAGGTTATCTGGTACATTCCAGCATAGAAACATGAAATTCTGAAAAGAAATATTGATTTCCATATGTTTTGTAGCTCTTCCGCCCAAGAATCCTAATTTCGGCGATCTGTGAATTGAAATTTCGTCGAGCTTGACGTTTCTATTCTGATATTCGAATTTCGACGGACTCCACTGTGAAAATTCGATTTTGCATGAAATTGCATCATTTCGACACGAAAAACCGAATTACGCGAATTCTAAATCGAAAACGTTCTGTAATACGTTATCTGGCACAATCCCGCTTAGAAACTTGAAATTCTGAAAAGAAATATTGATTTCCATAAGTTTTGTAGCTCATCCGCACAAGAATACTAATTTCGGCGATCTGTGAATTGAAATATCGTGGAGCTTGTAGTTTCTATTCTGATATTCGAGTTTCGATGAACTTCGCTGTGAAAATTCGATTTTGCAGGAAATTGCATCATTTCGTCACGAAAAACAGAATTACGCAAATTCTAAATCGAAAACGTTCTGAAATACGTAATCCGGCAAAATCCCGCTTAGAAACTTGAAATTCTGAAAAGAAAAACTGATTTCCATAATATTTGTAGCTCTTCCGCACAAGAATCCTAATTTCAATGAATGTGTGAATTGAAATGTCGTGGAGCTTGAAGTTTCTATTCTGATATTCGAGTTTCGATGAACTCCGATGTGAAAATTCGATTTTGCACGAAATTGCAACTATTCGCCATGGAAAACAGAAATACGCAAAATCGAAATTGAAAACGTTCAGAAATGCGTCATCTAAAACTATATTATAAACGTAATATTCTGGAACGAAATATTGATTTCGATAAGTGATGCAGCTTTTCCGCTCAAAAATCTTAATTTCGTCTTACTGTGAATTGAAATTTCGTCGAGCTTGACGTTTCTATTCTGATATTCGAATTTCGACGGACTCCACTGTGAAAATTCGATTTTGCATGAAATTGCATCATTTCGACACGAAAAACCGAATTACGCGAATTCTAAATCGAAAACGTTCTGTAATACGTTATCTGGCACAATCCCGCTTAGAAACTTGAAATTCTGAAAAGAAATATTGATTTCCATAAGTTTTGTAGCTCTTCCGCACAAGAATACTAATTTCGGCGACCTGTGAATTGAAATATCGTGGAGCTTGAAGTTTCTATTCTGATATTCGAGTTTCGATGAACTTCGCTGTGAAAATTCGATTTTGCAGGAAATTGCATCATTTCGTCACGAAAAACAGAATTACGCGAATTCTAAATCGAAAACGTTCTGAAATACGTAATCTGGCAAAATCCCGCTTAGAAACTTGAAATTCTGAAAAGAAAAACTGATTTCCATAATATTTGTAGCTCTTCCGCACAAGAATCCTAATTTCAATGACCTGTGAATTGAAATGTCGTGGAGCTTGAAGTTTCTATTCTGATATTCGAGTTTCGATGAACTTCGCTGTGAAAATTCGATTTTGCATGAAATTGCATCATTTCGTCACGAAAAACAGAATTACGCAAATTCTAAATCGAAAATGTTTCTGTAATACGTTATCTGGCACATTCCCGCATAGAAACTTGAAATTCTGAAAAGAAATATTGATTTCCATATGTTTTGTAGCTCTTTCGCACAGGAATCCTAATTTCAGCGACCTGTGAATTGAAATATCGTTGAGCTTGATGTTTCTATTCTGAGATTCGAGTTTCGATGAAATTCACTGTGAAAATTCGATTTTGCACGAAATTGCATCT
>NW_025223780.1:0-498 GCF_014066325.1 Apis laboriosa
GAATGAAATGTATCTAAGAATATTTAAGAAATTAAAGTCAATAGTAATAATATTCAATTTCTAACCTAACTTAATTTAACTTAATCTGATTCAAACTACCTATAAATTTTTACTTATTTTAGGTTAGGTTACATAGAAGTGCTAACTTAATCTAATTTGACTTGAATGAAATGTATCTAAGAATATTTAAGAAACTAAAGTCAATAGTAATAATATTCAATTTCTCTCAAGTTCAAAAAAAAAAAAAAAAGAAAGAAAAAGAGAGAAATGAACAGGATACGCGTTGTGTCGCGTCAATGTTTACGAGCACCTCACGAGGACTGTGCTTTTCTCGAGCATTCAAAAAAGAAAAAAAAATATTAATCCTTGATCGCTACACGACCTTCTCAAGAATTGGTTTCCATGATCTTATTTATCTTCAAGGAACTGATGTAATAATTTTCACTCTCAATGCGAGACCTAACTTAATTTAACTTAATCTGATTCAAACTATAACCT
>NW_025223781.1:0-117 GCF_014066325.1 Apis laboriosa
ATAATAATACAAATTAATATAATAATTAAAATAATATATAATAATTAAATTATATAAATTAAATATAATAATTAAAATAATATAATTTTACCTATTTTTCCGCCTTGTACGAAATTC
>NW_025223781.1:125-787 GCF_014066325.1 Apis laboriosa
ATCATATATATATCTCTATCGTTCGACTTTTTCTCGATGGATTTCTGGAAACATTCTTTAACGAACGATCGATATTTCGACGCCTCTTGGTGTTGTGTATATATGTGTATCTGTGCCGAGATATTTTCCATTGGATTGTATTGTAGATGAATACGACCTTGAATATCAATATATACAAATTAATATATTTATATATTATTATATTACATAATAATACAAATTAATATATTTCATCTATTTTTCCGCCTTGTATGAAATTCGAAACAATTCGTATTGTATGTATCATATATATATATATCTCTATCGTTCGACTTTTTCTCGATGGATTTCTGGAAACATTCTTTAACGAACGATCGATATTTCGACGCCTCTCGACTGTGTATACGTGTATACGCGCCGAAACCGATATTTTGAATATCCACAAATTAATATATTTCATCTATTTTTCCGCCTTGTACGAAATTCGAAACAATTCGTATTGTATGTATCATATATATATCTCTATCGTTCGACTTTTTCTCGATGGATTTCTGGAAACATTCTTTAACGAACGATCGATATTTCGACGCCTCTTGGTGTTGTGTATATATGTGTATCTGCGCCGAGATATTTTCCATTGGATTGTATTGTAGAATACGACCTTGAATATCAATATATACAAA
>NW_025223782.1:0-382 GCF_014066325.1 Apis laboriosa
TTTCGAGGCTATTTTTATAATTGCATTTGTATCTATCAAATAGAGACAATTTTTACACCATATCGATAAAACCTCTTTCTTTCGAATAACATAAGAGAAGGCTGCATCAAAATTGAGAGATTGGAAAATTTCGTGAAAGAAAATCAACAATGAATCTTCCANCACCGAAATCTATTTTTGAGACTATCGATTATCTTCATAATTAAATTTGTAAATTATAAGAATCATTAAAAATGATAAAATCGACGAGAAATAAAAACAATTTTTATACCATATCGATAAAACATTCCTTCTTTCGAATAAACGTAAGAGAAGGCTGCATCAAAATTGAGAGATTGGAAAATTTCGTGGAAGAAAATCAACAATGAATCTTCCAAATGAA
>NW_025223783.1:0-374 GCF_014066325.1 Apis laboriosa
GAATAATTTTCAAAATCTTATTTAAAAAATATTTTTATTATTTAAAAAAGTTTATTTAAAAAATAAACTTTTTTCAAATATTTCATAGATTGAATCTTTGATTATTTCAAATAATAATAAGAAATAAAATATAACAAATAATAAAAATTATAATATATAATATATATTAATACAGATATATTAATAAACAAAATTTTAACAAATTTTAGCAAATCAAGAAATGCGTATCTATAAAAAAATAAAAAAANTTTAAGAAATTTCATATAGAAAAATTACCAAAAAAAATCACAGAAATAAATTACTTAATACGACAGAAAAACATCAGACTATCAAATAAAATAGCAAATATTAAAATAATCTAATTTTTAAATACA
>NW_025223784.1:0-2019 GCF_014066325.1 Apis laboriosa
CTAAAAATTATTTATCGTTACTTTTAATTTACTTTTAAAACAGATATCACTATTATCTTATAATAGAACGAAAGTAATTGGTAAATTCATGCAAAAGAATATCATAAATGCATATTCCTTATTTATAATAGCAAATTCAAATTGGAGTAAAAATGAATATATTGAAGAGATTTTTTTTCAAGAATTATTCAATGAATTGATTCAAAAACAATAGACAGCAAGAATTCGAATTTAACAAGATTAAGCAAAAGCACTTATAATAAAATATATATAAATAAAATATATATATATATATATAAAATAAAAGAAACAGAAAGAGAAAAAGAAAAATAGTAAAAAAACCACAACCCAAAAAAAAGAGACAGAAAGAGAAAAAGAAAAATAGTAAAAAAAACCAACAAAAAAAACATTTATATTACAAATATATATCTACAATGAGAAGTAAAAAATAAAATAACTTATCTAAAAGAAAGCAACATTGTAATAATTATAACCAATATGTGTGCAAAAAATATTCAAATAATATAATCATATAATATATAAAATTTGTGAAGGGTCTGATTGTGATAATTAAATAAATTATTAAGATTAATAAAAACTTATATATAAAATATTATGTTCTACCCATATTCTGCATAATCCAAAATTATCCATATTTTATATCCATAATCTTAAATATCTACTTTTAAATTACATTTTTGTACCGATATGAACATGAAAAACTTAAATGGACATAGCATATTTTCTCTTAATCTTTTATAGCTCGAGCCTCTTTTTAAGTTTAATATAGAAGTTTATTATTTATAGAATGAATATTCATTATTAATTTTGAACAATGGACAAATCATCGAATTAGATAAACTAGAATCAATTTTTTGTATAAAAATTAACAAAAAAAACTAATAAAAAAGTAATTAACGAAAAGAGGAATCAATTCTTAGTTTTGAATCAATTAAATAAATAATAATAAATAAAATTTCAAATAGAAATTTAAATTTTATTAAAAAATTGTGATGATAGAGAATTAATTATACAATAAGAAACTTTCGCCAACAAATATTGAACTTTTAGATAAATATCAGAAGCATTTTCTTGTCGAAAAAATATAATGAATATTAGATTTTAACAAATATATAAAACTTCCAATATATTATCTAATCGTTTTTATGATTTCTATGAAATTTCAATAGTATTAGATTATTTAGACTCTAATTAATATTTTATAATATGATACAATTGTACAATAAATTTATTGTATTGTTACCTTCGTATTAATGAATGCATAATAGAATTATTTATTCAAGAAAATGTGAATATAATTCTCGCATCTGTCACAATCTGTCATAAACAACTTATTAATATTGCAGTTACCTTAACAATAAATAATTAGAAATACTTGTAACAATATATTTTGTATCTTGATATATTCAATTTATTACGTCGTAAACAAAAATCCTTATTAATTTTTTCATTAATTACATGCAATTTAATTTTAAAAGAAAAGTATTCTATCTCTTTCGTAATTAATTTCTATATTTTTTTATTCGTTTTTAATAATTAAATACAGCATTTTTTAATAAAATAAAAATTGACTTTTAATCAAGAGTAAAAAAAACATAATATGTAATAAATTTTAATATAATAATAATGTGTTTTTATTTATTACTATTTACTAAAAAGAATGCGAATAATTAATAAAAAGACCGAATAATTATTGAATTATTTAAATAAATAGATTTGGTGTACCGAGTTTAATTGAAGTTTGGATTAGGTTATGTAATCTAATATCCAAATATTAATCTAAATCTAATTCAAACTAAATTAATTCAACTCTATTCTGAACATTAAAAATACGATATATTCTATTTAACATATTTTTGTATATAATTCTATTTAATTTAAAACCAAACATAGTTATATTCTCATAATAGAATCCTTGATAATATATTTCAAGACCATCGAATTTCTTCTCTGCATAAATTTCAAAAACTTTTGTTCAATTGATTTTCTCAAAAATAT
>NW_025223785.1:0-693 GCF_014066325.1 Apis laboriosa
AATTAAATCTTTGAATTACTGTATTATTCTATTATTATTATATTATTTATATTATTTATATTATTCTATTATATAATACATTAATCATAATTTAAAAATGTACAAAATAACTGTATATGAAAAATAATACTGTACATGATTCAAATTCCACTATGATTTCACATAATATACTGTTATTATCATAATATCTATTGATATGGAAAAAAAAAAAGAAATAACCTGAATGAACTATTACAATATTATTTAATTTTGCTTAAATTAACTGTTTATCTATTAAATATAAACCATAACAACAATGATATTATAATATATAAACTCCCATTGTATTGTATACTTATCATATTACAATATAATAAATAATATATATATTGAAAATTGAAAATCAGATAGTAAAGAAAATTAAATTAAATCTTTGAATTACTATATTATTCTAATACACTAATCACAATTTAAAAATGTACAAAATAACTGTATATGAAAAATAATTTGTACATGATTCAAATTCCACTATGATTTCATATAATATACTGTTATTATCATAATATCTATTGATGTAGAAAAAAAAAAGAAATAACCTGAATGAATACATAGAATCGTGCACTATCCAATATTATTTAATTTTGCTTAAATTAACTGTTTATCTATTAAATATAAATCATAACAACAATGACATTATAATATATAAACTCCCAT
>NW_025223786.1:0-219 GCF_014066325.1 Apis laboriosa
GTGACAAATTTTCGATGGAAGGAACGTCTTGTATAAATTTTGGAGATAAGCAGCATTTTAGAATTTCGAGACAGAATAAAAAAAGGAAATATTGAAGATTATTTTAACTCGAGATTCTTTACGATCGTTGTAATTGGTATTGTAATTATATATTTGAACGATTTAGAGTCCATTGGCGAATCGTTCCCTTTTTTCTTTCTTTCAAATATGGTGGAGAGA
>NW_025223787.1:0-223 GCF_014066325.1 Apis laboriosa
TAATATTAAATTAATTCGAGTTGAAATTTGGACGAATAAGATAAGATATCATAGATTTCTTTTTCGATGTTCGAGAATTGATTAATTGGGAATTAAAATTAAAATCGGATAATTTCCATTTTTTAAATAATATTAAATCAACTCAAAAGGGTTGAAATTTGGACGAATAAGATAAGGTATCATAGATTTCTATTTCGATGTTCGAGAATTGATTGAAATTAAA
>NW_025223788.1:0-1095 GCF_014066325.1 Apis laboriosa
TTAATCGACTGTCGCTTAATATATTATACATATGTATATTCGATTATTCATGTTATACGTGTTCTTAAAAAATTGACAATTTTTCTATGTGTTTTATATATAAATAAATATATATCTTGTTCAACGTAATAGTCTTTTTGATACGTAGAATATGATTGTTGGATATTCATTTCGATTATGCTCGATGAAAACGTGTACTTTTTAAAGAGCGAGATTTCAACCCGCCTCTCCGATGAATTTTCGTAGATCCGGCACAGATCAGCGAGCTGCTCTCAAAAACGATAGCGGATGCACACGCAAGAACGTGTCTGCTGTCGACGGAACAGATCCAGGAATCTTTCCGGAAGCCGCACGACCTCTCCAGATTGATCTACTACAAGAACATGGCGCACGAGCAGCTCTGGCTCGAGTGTGCCCAAAAACTAACCACCGTTATCCAGCAGATCATCGAGTTCGCCAAGATGGTTCCTGGATTCATGAAGCTCTCGCAGGACGACCAGATTGTTCTATTAAAGGCTGGTAAGTGTGATCTGAATTTAGTTATCTTCTTTGGAAGACTGAGACGTCTGATTCCACTTTTTAATATTTTTTTATCAAAAATTACCTAGTTTTATAAATCAAATTTGTTTATTTGTTTTGTTATCGTTATTATTAACAATTAGATTTTATGATATTAATTTAAGAGAAATCAATTATTCTCAACAGAAAAGGAAAATGGTTTTATATACAGGGAAACGAAGAGAAATTTGGTAAATGGAAATTGTGCAAATGTAAATCGCGCATACGTTATTAAAAAATATTGTCAAAGCAAAATATTATTATTCGAGCTAAATAAATATTCGCGTAGTCGTGCGTCTTATCTTGGGAGGAAGAAAAATTGCAACAAGCGGGCAGATAAAAGTCTAATTCCACGCGCGTAATCATTGAGCACTGTTAACAAGAATTTCAATTTTTTTTATGACCGTTTGCCATATAAATTCAATACAGACGATCTTTCGTTGCTTTGTCGAGGAAATACGAGCGGATTGGCAATTTTAGAAAATAAAATTGCCAAACTATTTTTTTATTTATTACGATAGATACGGATCACTGTAC
>NW_025223789.1:0-204 GCF_014066325.1 Apis laboriosa
TAAAATATTTTATTTAGAAATTTTTACTCCTTAAGATATATTGAAATATATTAAAACTTTAATTCTAATTTCCCTAGATTTAAGTCACGATTTCCCCTAAACTTTCTCGTTTATCTATCTATATTTAGTTATCCAATAACTGAACTTCAATGTATAATATTTAAATTTTGTTTAATCAATGAGGATAAAATGTTTTCTAAAAAT
>NW_025223790.1:0-216 GCF_014066325.1 Apis laboriosa
AACTTCAATAGGAAGATTTACTTAAAATCCAATTGATATCTATTTAATAGAAAAATAAACGTTTCGACGGTACTTAAATTTCGAATACTTTCTTCTCCTTCAACGCAGCTATCTTATCCTAATTCCGCTTTATCAAAAAAAGGATTCAATAATCGGTGAATTTTGCTGCGAAACGTTTAATCGGGGGTGAAATTAGGGCGCGTGATAACAACAGCC
>NW_025223791.1:0-672 GCF_014066325.1 Apis laboriosa
TACTACTACTACTACTACTATTATTATTATTATTATTATTTATTTTTTTTTATTATTACTATTATTACAATAAATCATTATTATTATTATTATTATAATTAGTGCTATTCTTATTATAATTATTATTGTTGTTGTTGTTATTATTATTATTATTATTATTATTTTATTATTATATTGCTATTACTATTGCTATCACTATTACTACTACTACTACTACTACTACTACTACTACTATTACTACTACTACTACTACTACTACTACTACTACTGCTACTACAACTACTACTATTACTACTACTGCTGCAGCTGCTATTATTACTATTACTAGTACTATTACTATTATGTTGTTATTATTATTAGTACTATTATAATTATTATTATCATCATCAACATCATCATCATTATTATCATTATTATTTTTTTTATTATTACTATTATTATTTATTATTATTATACTATTGTTGTTGTTGTTGTTATTATTATTATTGTCATGATCATTAACATCATTATTATCACTGTCACTATTATGATCATCATTATTATTAGTATTATTATTACTATTATTATTTTTATTATAATTATTATTATTATTTATTGCTATTATTACTTATTATTATTGTTGTTATTATTATCATCACCATTATTATTACAATTATTATTATTATTATTATT
>NW_025223792.1:0-214 GCF_014066325.1 Apis laboriosa
CCGAATCATTCCGAAGTCGTCGAAGCCCGATTCTGTCCGAAGTTTTCCGATTCATTCCGAAATTTGAATTCCGGAGTGTGGAACGTTCTGACATTGTTAATTCTTTTTACGTCTTCATTTTACGTTTTTCATATTTTCCCACTTGAACGGAACATTTTCCAATAACCAAGAATTACTTCATTCTCCAAATAATAGCATTATTATCGAGAAAAAA
>NW_025223793.1:0-344 GCF_014066325.1 Apis laboriosa
CGATTAAAATCTTTTAACAAAGCAATTAACAGAACAATTCGTTTAATAATTTTCATTTAATAATTTAATAGTTTTTGTGAAATAATAGAATATTTGCGTATCGCATAAATCGTATATCGCATATTCTTTTTTTTTGCTTTTTTTGCATATAACAAAGAAATGAAATACCAATACTTTTTGCACAATTTCCTATTTTTTTATGTTCATCACGTTTTTCGAAAACAGAATATCCGACGATCAATAATGAATGTATTGTTTGAAATCAGTATTTGATTATACGATATAATGACGGTGTTCACTATTCTTTATTATATAATTTCTTTATTATTCTATAATTTCTTCTT
>NW_025223794.1:0-328 GCF_014066325.1 Apis laboriosa
TCTCTAGCGACTCGCACGCGGCGCGACTCCATCAACTCCACCAACTCCGTTTAGTCCCTTACGACCTGAGTACGCCCGGAAGAGACGCATTCTTTTATCGAAACGGGAATGACAGAGGCTTCTTTAACGAACCAATCCTTGATCCTCCGCGCGTCTTCTTCGTCCCTCGAAGATTTTACTTCTCGTTTCTTCGTGGGCCGAGTTTATAGTTTCGACTATGTATATCGCGAGGAATATGGTTATCGTCCTCGTGAGAAACTCACTGGCCGGCACACGCACACTATCCCCTCCCCGCCTCCCGATTTTTCCGCGGGGACCTAAACCACGG
>NW_025223795.1:0-292 GCF_014066325.1 Apis laboriosa
GTCTATTATTCCCGATAGTTGAAATTTTATGAAAAAACCATGCTCGATTCACAGGGTTTATGAATATGATGAATAATTTTAAATTTTTGGTAAAAAATCTTAATATTTTTAGTTTATATAAATATTTATATATTAATAGATAATTATATTATATATATATTTATTTATTTATATATGATTTAGATATATATAATTATTTAAATATATATAATAATAATAAAAAATAAATAATATAGATATATAAATATATAAATATACAAGGGTCGTTTCCCCTTGTAATCGAGATAAATCA
>NW_025223796.1:0-343 GCF_014066325.1 Apis laboriosa
AATTTATTTATTATTAATTATTATTTTTTCTTTGATGTTAAAACATCAACAAATGTTAAAACATTTTTCAGTTGAATCGGTTTCGAAGAAACGTAAAATACAGTTTTGACTGTATATTTTAATATCATTAATCTGTTCGTAAGAAACAGCACAAAAAATTGCGAATCTACATTTCGTTTCCTATCCATCGAATCGTTTTAGACAATTAAAAAGCACGAACAAGATTTTCGTNCGTAAGTAGATGTGTAATGATCTGTAAAAATTAATTTCTTTTTATATATATATATATAGAATTATATATTTTTCAATCATACAATTTTCATTCGAATCAGAATTATCAGAT
>NW_025223797.1:0-1932 GCF_014066325.1 Apis laboriosa
TCACGGGAAAATAAAAAAAAAAAAAAAGAAAAAAGAAAAAATAAATAGAAAGAAGAAGAAGAAGAAGAAGAAGAAGAAGGAAAAAGAAAGAAACCAACAGCGTTTATTCATTCGAAAAACGAAAAGAATAGGTATTCCAAGCGAGAACGACAATACCGACCTTTATAATGTCGGCAGAGACGCGCGGTCGATAACGTTTCATAATGATCGTCGGTAATCGAGCCTCGAAACGTTTCAACCCTACTAAGTCGAGTTTACATAAACGAGAATTACCTGGCTCGTAGCCGCATCCTTTGTGTCTCCCGTTCACAATGTCCTGGAACAGGGTTTTGTCGGCGTCGCTGTCGTGCAGTTTCGTCGACACGGCCACACACAGATTCTTGGTCGCGTCCCAGGCACAGTGAGGATCCTGAAGACCGACGCAAGACGCGCAGGTGGCCGCCGCAGGGGCATCGCAATGGTGCAGTGGTACCGCGCGAATTTCGGAGTCAGCAAACACGACCAACTTGCTCGCCTCGCCGGCCAGGTGGACCACCAACAGATCCTTGATCGCTTGTCCTGCACGTGAACGGAATTGAACACTTTAATTCTCGTGTAGGGATTAAACGTGCGAAAGGGGATGGAGCAGTGTCTCTCAATCTTTCTTCAGAAGAAGATCTATTTTTTTAAGGTAGATAACTAATTAAAATAATTGCATAAAAGTATAATTATTTTTGGCAATAATTGAAAGAAATATTTATATGCTATTGCGTTTATTATAGTATTAATTAATTTGGTTTAGTTACTTATAGATATAGATAATATAGAAATTGAAAAAAAATATTATTTTCTTTTGGTAAATTAATTGTAAGTGTGTACCTTTTTGTCAGGTCTGAAAATCTATCTTTATCTTATTAATATTCAATTTTTTGAATTTTATTGATTGAAATATCTAATTATTCGTTGAACAATTATTCGTTTCTAAAAATTTAGAGCTATGTTCATATTATCATCTTTCTTATTATTTTTTATATTTTTCATTTAATTCAAATAATATACGTATTCGTAATTATTTTTTTAAATTTTAAATTCGTGAAGAATGTAGCTATAAATAAAAATAGTTTATTAAAATTTGACAAATATCCTATAAATAATAAATTATATAATTAAGAAAATTAATTTCAAATGATAAAATCTTAATGAACAATTCCATCTTGTTTTTTTTCTTCTCAAAAAAAGAAAAAAAATGAACGAAACGTAAATTAAAATTCTTGAAAATTAAAATTTGGATGCAGGATCCATCTTCGAAATTTCCTATTTTGCATCGTGTAATTGGATTGATGCTTATCGGACATGCACGATCGAACGTCGAATTTCACGAAGCTCCGAGCGTTTTATTCAGACGTTAAAAAAAGAAAAAGTCGTGGAAATTTTCGAGTACTGCTTACCATACTTCAGCACTTGAACGTCGCTTACGATGACCTGGCTAACATTGCTCAGTGAATCCGGTGCACGAGTGTTGAGCGCTTTGAGAACTCGGCCGTCGTCTATGCATAATTATGAAATTATCATAATTAAATCCGTGCTTTTGTTAGTTGCGGTACACACAATTGTTGTAACTCACCTGTCCCGACATACAGAATGTCGTAGGCCTTGCCATCCAACGCCTTCACTTGAGGATCCACGGCAACTTTGGTAAATCTGTAGCTGGAACATAACATTTTTTCAAATTACATTTTTTGAACATTTTTGAAGATTGTGGAGAATATATAAATTTTAATTTTAGAAGTCGTTAATAGTAATTTTTCTTAAATATTTAAGAAAAATATTAAATATAATATAAATATAAATATTAAATATAATATAATATAAATATTAAATTAGTAAAAATATTTTTGTTAATGTATAGAGTTAAAGTATTAATTCAACTAATTATTCAATTATCAGAATGAT
>NW_025223798.1:0-845 GCF_014066325.1 Apis laboriosa
ATTTTTGATATATCAAATAATTTTTTACAATGTAAATAATAATTACAATAACTCAATGTTGATTGGATTTACATTTTTAAAAAGTGCGATTCCATTGAAGGAAAAGAAAATTTTCATTTGCCTGAAACACAAAATGATTATTAATTAAAATTAATTAAATTACGATTACTCGTTATTCAAATCCCATTTAGTTCTTATATACACGGATGAGGAGTAATATTTTCGACGTATTTCTCTTTGAATTCGAAATGAAATCGATTAAATACCCATTTTCACGTCGCTCACTCGCGAAACTTTATTCGCAACGAGTAACATTTCGTTTCACGATTCAATTTAAACGGCCGGCTACGCCTCTAATCTTCCTAATGAATTTAGAGGCTGTCGCGCGGATTAATCCCGCTTCATTTCGGCCCGGAATCTTGTTGACGGATGAAATCCCGTCCCGGAAAACAAACATTGAGGCCCGTAATCGTGTTAATTAACCAGGAATTTGTCGGAGAAAAAGAAAAAGAGGATTGTGTCGTTCATCGAAAGTTAATCCCCTCTTTCGAAAGTTTCTTTCTTATTCTAATCCAGCAAAGTGTTTAAGAATACCTTATTAAACCACAAATAATCGAACTGATTATTTTAATTTTCCAAAAGAACTAAAAAAAAAATCTTATCATCAAATTTTTATTTTTTCGAAATACTCCTTCGACGAAATATTCATCCTCGAATTGTCATTATCTAAAATATTACAAATTTAATCAAATAACGATGGATCTTACAACGGAGAAAAAAAATCTCATTTTTAGTTCATCCAATTTAGGATTAAAAAGAGGAAGAGAAAAAAAGAAAACTCGAAG
>NW_025223799.1:0-1744 GCF_014066325.1 Apis laboriosa
TAGTGAGTGGACGTGTCGTCGCAGCCGGCTTAAAAAATTCTACTACGCAGTAAGTAATTTTGATCATATTTTATCATTAAATTTGTAAATTATTATTATTTTTGTTTATTTAATAGTTTATTTATTATTTTAATGTCGAAATTAATTAGTATTTGGGATTTTTTTGTGTTTTTTTCCATCGATCGCTTTCGTCGAGATTTACCGGTATTTTGTGCTTCATTGAATCGGGATTCGAATTCACTTGTTGCTTCATTTTAGTATAATTTTTTTATACATTTGTTTTACGATCCTAATTTTTATTTGAAAGAATTTATTCGCTCAATTGTTGGAATAATTTAGAAGGAAAAATGGCTTGGTGATATGAACATATTACAACGATTTATAACTGATGATTTTCATGTTAATATATCTTTTAACGAATAAATTTATTAGAATAAATTTATTTAGAATAGGTTTTTATAATCGTTTTATCCATATTGAAACGAACGTGCATAAAATCAATTTTATTTTATTATATTCGAAATATATCGATACATACGTATATAATATATATATATATATTATAAACGTATTTTGTTTCTAAATGCGTTCTGCATCGCTCCGTACTGTTTATATATTTTTTTTCTTTTTTGTTCAATGCTTCGAAGCTCATTATTTGTTTTCATAATATCGTTTTTCCAAGGATTTAGGAGTTCGCGTTTTTTTTATTACGCTCGACATGTTTCGACATGCTTCGACAGGTTTCGACAGGTTTAGACCTGCCGCGCGCGCATACCCCCCCCCCCCCCTTAATTTGTTAATCGAAATAATTACGTTTATTTGACCGTTAGGATTTTAGTTAAAATTTTAGTTAATTCGTATGTATGCATTTTTAAAATGGAACATGTGCTTGATTATCGTTTTATTTTGTTTTTATTAATGTATGATCGATTAATTTTATTTTATTTCATTTATATATATTTGAAAAATTTTATTTTTCTTTCGTAGATTATTATCTGGTATAATTTGAAAGGCGGGAAAAATTTCAATATGGACGCCAACGTACTTTTTTAAGAAATTTGATTTGCGTACTGTATGTATTCTGTTTTTTTCATTTATTCTATTTTTATTCAATGGTTTTTATCATATAATTTATTATTTCAAAGTATAATATAATAAATATTTATAATGAACATTCACCATAAATATTAATAGTTTTATATTAATAATATATATTCTATTTTTTTATATATGAAATTTTTTTATTTATAAAAAAATTGGTAATAATTAATCCGTAGTTTTAATAAAATGGCAATTTTTTTCTGAAAAATGTTTGAAAAAAAAAAGAAGAAAAAATATAGAAAAAATATTTTGCTTCTTTTTCTATATATTTCGTTCTCTCCCCCCCCCCCCCTCATTACTTTACATACAGCTTTATTTCCAGACAATATTGTGATCGCGCGCAATGCGATCGGTAGATTCAGTGTTTGTTTCGTTTTTTAATATTTTAGAGCCCAATAGCTCTAATTAAATTTATTTATCAAAGTCGGGAAATTAGAATCAGTGTTTGTTCGCCGATTGTAAATTAAACGGACGCGTTAATAACTTTTTATTTTTATTTTTATTTTTTTTTTTTACTTTTAATATTCGTTTTCGGTACAGGGTAGAGTCAGTGCTTTTCGAAGGAATAAGGCAATCATCATCCATCACGCGAAGAGGTAACTATTTTTATATATTTTATTTATTCTTTATATTTTATTTTAAT
>NW_025223800.1:0-233 GCF_014066325.1 Apis laboriosa
AATCGAGTTTAAAGTAAACGATTAAAAATATCCTTTTCTTTAGAAAAAGATATCTCGATAACTGAAAAACTGAAAGTCGTATCGAAATAAATCAAAAAGTGTTTTAAAGGGCAAGGTTTCACGCTTCTAATGATCGTTCACCGGAAGTCGATATCTTCGGAGTTATAGCGAGTTTTCCTAATTTTAATACGATTTAGTAAAGTTCAAGAGCGATAGATACATTTATTTCTGGA
>NW_025223801.1:0-125 GCF_014066325.1 Apis laboriosa
TAGCGCTCCGCCCGCGCAGAACCATTGACGCGGCTGCAGCGAAAAAGATGTATTATTCAACCGATCACGACATCTTCGATCAAACATAAGTCGCCGTTGGTGCTTTGGCGGAGTGTCCCATGGGC
>NW_025223801.1:192-396 GCF_014066325.1 Apis laboriosa
TTTTTTTTAAATTTATTTATAATTGTACAACTTGAATGAATCTTATGCCACTTTCACCAAGGCAAGAAAGCAATACGCCGCTGGACCTTAGGACACGATCGAGAGGAGCGAGCGGTGGCCGTGTGATCGACGCCATCGTGCCACGGCGACGTAATAAAGGGCCATCGGCGCCAGTAAGCAATACGCCGCTGGCGCCGGTAAGCA
>NW_025223802.1:0-600 GCF_014066325.1 Apis laboriosa
GCTAATCGCACGTTCCACGCATCGCAGATCCATACCGTCATTTGTACGTGACGGTCTATCAATGATTACTTAAATTATAAAAATTAATCTATGATGTAAATTCAAATCGAATTTTCTTCTAAATTAAATTTCTCGATCCAACACAAGTGCATTGATAAAATTATTCGTTTTTCACGTACCACGATCCTTCGAGTAGAATTTTCATAATTTTATCGTAGATCAATGAGACTAGAATTGTCCACAATCGTTTCAATAGAATTTTCATAATTTTCGAAATATCAATCGTAGATCAATGAAAATAGAATCGTTCGAGTAATTTAATTTTCGAAATATCAATCATAGATCAATGAGAATAGAATCGTCCTCGATTGTTCCAATAGAATTTTCATAATTTTCGAAATATCAATCGTAGATCAATGAGAATAGAATCATCCATGATTGTTCGAGTAATAGAATTTTCATAATTTTCGAAATATCAATCGTAGATCAATGAGAATCGTAGATCAATGAGAGTAGAATCGTCCACGATCGTTCCAATAAAATTTTCATAATTTTCGAAATATCAATCATAGATCAATGAGAGTAAAATCATCCATGATC
>NW_025223803.1:0-209 GCF_014066325.1 Apis laboriosa
ATACGAGTGTTTAATATTATTGTGAGCAATACAAAGTAAATGATAAAAATTGGTGTGTAAAAAATATTGGTTGAGACTTATTTATTAAACGATTTAAGTTTGCACTAAAACGATTAAATAAGATAGAACTTATGTTACAAAATTTTTTAAAAATATTTTTAAGAAAATATTGATAGAGTGTGATAGATGAAGATAAAAATGTCTCACAC
>NW_025223804.1:0-323 GCF_014066325.1 Apis laboriosa
TTCTAAAGAATTTCTTTTGGGTTTAATTACATGAATTATAATCGGTTTTTAATAAATTTTAAAAGAAAAGCCTGAATTGAATTTTTAATGATATATTATTACTAATAAATTTTCACATTTTTTCTTAAATTAATGCAATCTTTTTTATAATGATATTACTATTAATTATCATCAAAATGAATTATAATCAAAATATATTAATTCATAAAATTTATATCGAGTAAATTAATATTTTTACTTTAGTTTAAATAATGAATAATATATTATATATATTATTCATTATATAAATACTGAATAATATATTATAAAAATAAAATATTTTA
>NW_025223805.1:0-230 GCF_014066325.1 Apis laboriosa
CCCTACGTGGTCCGGAAGAAAACTACGCCTAAGTGGTCCCACGGGAACCACCACTACGTGGTCCTGAAGAAAACCACCCCTACGTGGTCCGGAAGAAAACTACCCCTACGTGGTCCCACGGGAACCACCACTACGTGGTCCGGAAAAAAACCACCTCTACGTGGTCCGGAAGAAAACTACCCCTACTTGGTCCCACGGCAACCACCCCTACGTGGACCTGAAGAAAACCA
>NW_025223806.1:0-335 GCF_014066325.1 Apis laboriosa
CTTCTCTCTCGTTCGGTCGGAAGTTTTTATCACATGGAAAACAGGAAAAAAAAAGAAAGGAAAAAAAGGTGGTTGCTCACGAGCTCGATTCGAAATAAACCCCTCCCTACTAGATGGGATAGGAGTGCGTTTGCAAATTCGTGAAATTCCCTCGGCGAGGCAATAAAAGTACGGATCCTAAATTCGTCGGAGAAGAAAAAAAAAGAAAGTAAGGAAGGAGAAACCATATTTACTCATTTTAAAAGTCACGTTGCCTCGAATTTAGTGGATCGCGTTTCTATTCCGTTCTTAAATTCATCTACGCTCGATGAAATATCACGATCGATCAAACGAAC
>NW_025223807.1:0-205 GCF_014066325.1 Apis laboriosa
AAAAAGTTAGAATTCGGTCCGAGAAAGTCGTGGGGAATAATACGCGGTGAAAATTTGTTGGTAAAATTGAAAAAAAATGTGGATTAAGAGGTGTGAAATTAAATTAGAAAGTGAACAAAATGAGTTAATTAGAAATTATATATTCGTTCGTTCGTAGAAAAAAAAAATTGTTTGCGAAAATAATTATTATATATTTTCTCTCTCT
>NW_025223808.1:0-480 GCF_014066325.1 Apis laboriosa
TTAGCTCTCTAATAAAAGAGAAGATGAGGAAGAAACCTAAGCTACTTGATCTTCCAATGAAAAGAGTATACGAATGAAAATAGAAATACGATTTCACATTTCTGATGGAAAAAAAACAAGAACAAATCTATAGATACAAAAAAAATCTATAGATACCAAAAGAAAAAGAGAGATGAATAATCCAACCAGATTTCAGAAAGATGAAGAGACGAGGCAGAAACCTAAGCTACTTGAACTTCCGATGAAAAGGATATACGAATGAAAATAGAAGGACGATTTCACATTTCTGATGGAAAAAAGACGAGAACAAATTTAGATACCAAAAAAAAGAGATGGATAATCCAGCCAGATTTCAGAAAGACGAAGAGAGAAGTTGAGACGAGGAAGAAACCTAAGCTACTTGAACTTCCGATAGAAAGGGTATTCGAATGAAAATAGAAAGACGATTCCACATTTCTGATGGAAAAAAGACGAGAACAA
>NW_025223809.1:0-989 GCF_014066325.1 Apis laboriosa
GATCGTTTCAAATATATCGAATTGCATCGAATTGTGTTTCTACATATCCGATAATTGGATACGAAATGCGAATTTTCCCGTTGTAACGGGTTGGAAGGAAGAGAAAAGGGGGAAACAGGGGCACGCGAAGAACCTGCTCTGTCTCTTTCTTTCGCTCGTCATCGCGTCACACGCGCCGACTCGATTCGTGATTCAAGCGGCGTTGAAGCAACAGCTTCCGGTGGACGTCACACGCATCCTTCTTCCTCCGTTTCACGATCCGAGGAACGTGCCTTCTATGCGTTTCCATTTAACGCTTCAACAGTGTTGCTGTGACCGTGTATACGTCGTCTCTGTACATTTGTCGCATGCGTCGTTTTAACGTTACTCACGAGCAGAATTTTCAAGAAGTTTCTAGGAACCACCGGGTCAATACGATAAGCCTTTCTTTTTTTTTTAAATAATTTAACGAATTTTTTGTTGTAAAAAAATTTTTTATTGCAACGTTATCGCGATACACGCCTGGGGAATTAAATCGTCTTTCTTGATTAAAAATTGATTAAAAGGGAAAGATACCATCTTCGAGTATCTTTATTCTATC
Source organism: Apis laboriosa (assembly GCF_014066325.1). Taxonomy (NCBI): domain Eukaryota; kingdom Metazoa; phylum Arthropoda; class Insecta; order Hymenoptera; family Apidae; genus Apis; species Apis laboriosa. The sequence goes on from NW_025223809.1 coordinate 581, forward strand.
TCTATTCTGCTTCCTTAAGCTTAAATAATCCCGAGCATTGCGATCTACGAACCGTTTAATGGCCGGAAATATCATAGCAGTAAAATTGAATTACGACCGAGTAGAATTGGAATTCCTCTTAACAAGACCTCTTTCATCCGATAAATAGACAAAACTCTCTAAAATATATCAAACGTAGGTTGAATATAATTTTTAGAACCAGTTTCGTTCAATTTTTAAAACTTACTTTCGATTTTTTAATCTTACACGTAATATATAATAGGAAAAAGAAGAAGGAGATAAAAATCATGAAATTTTTCATCAAACTAGGAAAACCACTCTTTGCCGTCCAAGAATTATATAATTCCGTCACATTTTATCGAAAGGGAAGAAAGGAATATTAAAAATTAAAAATGCGAAAGTTGAAAGG
>NW_025223810.1:0-330 GCF_014066325.1 Apis laboriosa
TAACTTCAAGGATACAGCGCTTCAAATTTGCTATAATTTTTAATGTGCATAATTAAAAATTCCTCTTTCGTTTGAAAGGCTTTAATTTTTAAACCAGTGGGAGGATTTCAAAGATTGAGCAAGCATTTTAAAGAGCATTGTTCTGCGCTTCGAACGACCACTCATAAGTTATAAATATCCTATGAAACTTCAAAGATACACCGCTTCAAATTTGCCTTAATTTTTAATGTGGAAAATTATAAATTTCTCTTTGGTTTGAAAGGCTGTAATTTTTAAGCCAGTGGGAGGATTTCAAAGAATGAGCAAGCATTTTAAAGATCGTTATTCTGC
>NW_025223811.1:0-256 GCF_014066325.1 Apis laboriosa
CTCAAAATTCAAACGTGGTAAGTTGTGTTTTATAAAGATTGTAATTTAACGCATAATGATCGCTACTTCTTCAAAGAATTGCTTAGAAATCGTTCCGTTTGTTGTTTCCCAGGCATAAACTTACCAATTTTTGGATTATTCTGATAAACGGATATTGTTCAATATTCCAGCTATAAGACGACAAAATCGTTTTTCGATTCTAAATCTGATTCGAAATGATCGCATTCTCTTTTGCTAACACAACATTCTCGTGTAC
>NW_025223812.1:0-913 GCF_014066325.1 Apis laboriosa
TGAAATTCTGAAAAGAAATATTGATTTCCATTTGTTTTGTAGTTCTTCCGCACGGGAATCCTAATTTCGACGATCTGTGATTTCAAATATCTCTGAGCGTAACATTTCTATTCTGAAATTCGATAAAAACAGCCGTGAAAATTCGATTTTGCATGAAATTGCATCTTTCCGAAAAACAGAAATACGCGTATTCTTATCGAAAACGTTCTGAAATATGTTATCTAGCACTATCCCGCATAGAAAATTGAAATTCTCTAAAGAAATTATTGATTTCCGTAAGTTTTGTAGCTCTTCCGCACAGGAATCCTAATTTCGACGATCTGTGATTTGAAATATCTTTGAGCGTGACGTTTNTAATCCTAATTTCGACGATCTGTGATTTGAAATATCTTTGAGCTTGACGTTTCTATCCTGAAATTCGAATTTCGATGAAAACAGCTGTGAAAATTCGATCTTGCACGAAATTGCTTCTTTCCGACATGAAAAACAGAATTACGCGTTTTCTTATCGAAAACGTTCTGAAATACGTTATCTGGCACAATCCCGCTTAGAATTTTGAAATTCTGAAAAGAATACTGATTTCCATATGTTTTAACGCTTCCGCACAAGAATCCTATTTTCGGTGATGCGTGAATTGAAATATCGTTGAGCTTGACGTTTCCATTCTGAAATTCGTATTTCGATGAAAACATCTGTGAAAATTCGATTATGCACGAAATTGCATCTTTCCGACATGAAAAACGGAATTATGCGAATTCTTAATCCAAAACGTTCTGAAATACGTTATCTGGCACAATCCCGCTTAGAATTTTGAAATTCTGAAAAGAAATGCTGATTTCCATTTGTTTTGTAGCTCTTCCGCACAGGAATCCTAATTTCGGTGATGTGTGAATTGAAATATCGTTGAGTTTGA
>NW_025223813.1:0-540 GCF_014066325.1 Apis laboriosa
GCTCTCTTAGTTGGGCCATTTTTTGGAATTTAGAATTTGATGGTGAACGGAGGAAGCGAGAGTTGTATTGTGAATACGAAAAATGGGAAAGAAAAGAGAATTGGAAGGATAATAAATTGGCTTCCTTAATTGGGCCGTTTTATTTTTTGGAACTTGGTGAACAGAGATGAAGCGAGAGTTGTATTGTGAATACAAATAAAAAAGAAAAAAGGAATTGGAAAAATTGGAAAGATGAATTGGCTCTCTTAGTTTTTTAGAATTAGGCCGTTAGTTGGGCCGCTTAGTTGGGCCGTTTTTTGGAATTTGGAACTTGATGGTGAACGGAGGAAGCGAGAGTTGTATTGTGAATACGAAAAATGGGAAAGGAAAAAGGAATTGAAAAAATTGGAAAGATAAATTGGAAAGATAAATTGGCTCTCTTAGTTGGGCCATTTTTTAAAATTTGGAACTTGATAGTGAACGGAGGAAACGAGAGTTGTATTGTGAATATGAAAAATGGGAAAGAAAAAAGAATTGGAAGGATAATAAATTGGCTTCCTT
>NW_025223814.1:0-265 GCF_014066325.1 Apis laboriosa
GAGCTCTTTTTTTCAATAACATTTTCCATTATTCTTTCAATATTTGAATATTGGGTATAATTTAATAACGCTTTTTAATCTCCCTTTACAGAAGAATTTGGGAAATTAAGATATTTAGGAATTTCGAAGAATATGTAAATTATAGCAATTTTGAATTTTCTTTTGAGCTCTTTTTTGCAATAACATTTTCCATTACTCTTTCAATATTCGAATATTGGGTATAATTTAATAACGCTTTTTAATCTCCTTTTACAGAAGAATTTGG
>NW_025223815.1:0-731 GCF_014066325.1 Apis laboriosa
ATATTCGAATATTGGGTATAATTTAATAACGTTTTTTAATCTGTAACCCCTTTAGAATTTGGGAAATTAAGATATTTAATTTCGAAGAATATGTAAATTATAGCAATTTTGAATTTTCTTTTGAGCACGTTTCTTTTGAGCTCTTTTTTTCAATAACATTTTCCACTTTTTCAATATTCGAATATTGGGTATAATTTAATAATGCTTTTTAATCTGTAGCCCCTTTACAGAAGAATTTGGGAAATTAAGATATTTAGGAATTTCGAAGAATATGTAAATTATAGCAACTTTGAATTTTCTTTTGAGCTCTTTTTTTCAATAACATTTTCCATTATTCTTTCAATATTTGAATATTGGGTATAATTTAATAACGCTTTTTAATCTCCCTTTACAGAAGAATTTGGGAAATTAAGATATTTAGGAATTTCGAAGAATATGTAAATTATAGCAATTTTGAATTTTCTTTTGAGNAATAACTTTTTCCATTACTCTTTCAATATTCGAATATTGGGTATAATTTAATAACGCTTTAATCTCCCTTTACAGAAGAATTTGGGAAATTAAGATATTTAGGAATTTCGAAGAATATGTAAATTATAGCAACTTTGAATTTTCTTTTGAGCTCTTTTTTTCAATAACATTTTCCATTACTCTTTCAATATTCGAATATTGGGTATAATTTAATAATGCTTTTTAATCTGTAGCCCCTTTACAGAAGAATTTGGGAAATT
>NW_025223816.1:0-220 GCF_014066325.1 Apis laboriosa
CTTGCAACGCGCACCGGAAGTCCCCTGTGTCGCCAGTATCTTTGGAGATAGAGCTGTTTTAAGAATGCACTGTTTTAAATATTCTAAAATTTCGTCTTCTTTAGACGACCATATCGTATGAACCGCTTGTGCCAGCGTAACCAATGAAGACTGATTGTGAAGAGCAATCTTTCCCGCTTTCAACGCGCTCTGGAAGTCCCCTGTATCTCCAGTATCTTCG
>NW_025223817.1:0-739 GCF_014066325.1 Apis laboriosa
TCGTTGGATCAAGAAGACGATGGCCGATTATTTATTAAAAAAAAATTGTGAATTTTTCCGCGTGGAACGATAAGTTGTTATCGTCCAATGTGTACAATGTGTACGACAATGGGATCAGATCAAATTAATTTTGCGCTTCGCAAACAAGGAGGATAAAGATATTTGCAAAGAAAGTGTTTATTCATTTTTTTAAACGTTTCTCAATATATAAATTATTAATGTTTATACGTGAAATAATTTTATATATTTTAATATATAATATATTTTATATATAAATAATTTTATATATTATAATTTAATATATGAAATAATTTTACTATAAAAAAAATGTTGAAAATTGTGAGTGGTTCTCACAATTTTTTGGCCAGCCTGTGACGCCATGCGACTCTGTTCAAGTTTTTGTTGGAGTTTCGAAGCCAGATTTTCTTTGAATTTTTTGTTCGAGTTTCAAGCTGTTAAAACTTCAATAGATTTTCAGGATCCACCGCTCTATCTTTCGTTCAATTGCAATAACAATAATAATAATTCATTTTCCATTCCTCAGATTGAGAAAAAATTTTTTTCTAAATAGATATATTGTATATAATATTATAATTTTGATGCTATTGCTAATATTGAAATTAATGATTCCTTATTTGAAGTATTTTTTATTCCAATAAAGTTTCGAAATGTAATATTCGAAGTATTATTTCTTTAATATAATATTTCAAAGAAATATTTAAAAAAAAAAATATATATA
>NW_025223818.1:0-547 GCF_014066325.1 Apis laboriosa
AGATCTTCAGATCTGATAATGGTCTTGAGTTTGTCAATAAAGAAATTGAGGAATTAACACGTCGATATGGCATTACGCATCAGAAAACAGTACCATTTACTCCGGAACAGAACGGTTGCGCCGAACGGGAAAACAGAACTGTAGTTGATTTAGCGAGAACGTCGTTACATGCAGGAAAATTGCCAATCAAAATGTGGGCTGAAGCAGTTAATTACACTGTTTATACTTTAAATAGAACCGGAATCAGTGGGGAGAAAGGAGTAACACCTATTGAACTGTGGCTCAAGAAGAGACCGAACATTTCAAGTCTCAGAACCTTCGGAGAAGAAGTATATTTTCATATCCCTAAAGAGAAGAGACGAAAATGGGATATCAAAGCCGAAAAAGGCATTTTCGTCGGATATGATGAAAACACAAAAGGATTCTGGATTTGGTTTCCTGAAAAAGGACAAGTTAAAATACATAGGGATGTAAGATTCACAGATCAACTTTACGAAATTAATTCAAATGAAAAAAGGGAATCAGAGTCAAATACCATAATCTTTGA
>NW_025223819.1:0-388 GCF_014066325.1 Apis laboriosa
CGAACAAAATGTATTTACAGCAATTTGACGTAAAGACAACTTTTCTTCATGGAGAACTCGACGAGGTCATCTATATGCAACAACCAAAGGGATACGAGGATGGAACCAATCGTGTTTGCAAGCTGAATCGTAGTTTATATGGTCTAAAGCAAGCATCAAGATGTTGGAATCATTGTTTTACAGCAGTACTGAAGAAGCATGGTCTCACGTCCACCAATGCAGACTATTGTGTATTTACAAATGGAAACGATCGAAACCGACTGATTTTAGCGATTCATATCGATGATGGACTAATTAGTGCAACAAACCAATCATCTATAAAAAAGTTGTTAGCTGAACTCCGTAAAGAATTTGAACTAACATCTAATGAGATAAATACATATTTAGG
>NW_025223820.1:0-1235 GCF_014066325.1 Apis laboriosa
ATATATTTACTCAATGTATATAAATATAAGACACGCAATATACATTTATAATTTTACATGACTTTTTTCTATATAATTACATACATAATAATGGACACTGTCCATTTTGTCAAAGAAATTAATTAATTAAATCTTACTCTTTGTAATCTTACACGATTCAATTATATGTTGGAAAAATTTCAGAAGAAAGATCCAATGACGTTATCATTGGATTTCCTCCTCGCTTCGTACGAAAATTTCGCTTCGAAACAATGTTTGCGTTGCACGTTCGTTCAACGATCCGAGATAATCGTAAAGCGAACGCTCGTTCGTTTCGCAATGAAACGTGGAGACGACGGCGCGATGGTTACGGTGTTCCTTACGGTCTCGCGTACCAGCGTGGCCGTGGTACGCGTACGAGTCGCGTCCCGTTGATATCGCGCCAACACGCACCACTGATAATATCTTTAATTACCGCCACCTGGACGAGGAGGGGCCTCTGACTCGATCAACGACAACACCGTGTCGGGATCGAAGTTTGACGAGCCGATTCGACGACAGTCGAATCGCGACTTAATGACGGCGGATAACGTATGCGCTAAACTAGTCGCTTATCTTCGAATCTTGAACGATTCGAAGACTGGCTGATAGGAATTTCTTCCAATGTTTAACCAGTCTTTGATTAATCGATTAATCTTTATTCGTTCATTTAAATTCTATTAGATACAGAGAAGCAAGGTTTGTAATTCTCACGTATTATTTAAATATCCAGTGCTTTTGGAATTTTGTGACATATAGGGAATAATTTTTTTTTATATAAGTGACTAGTTATTTTTGTAATTTTATAAGTTATATATGTAAAAATATAACTACGAATGGAAATCATTTATAGAGACGTTGTTTTAAATTCTATTAGAAAAATAAAGTTTGATTATACACTTTTGTAACTTTAAAAAAGTTTATAAAGAATTTTGATGACTAATTTTATGAATTAAATATGTAGAAATATAACAATGTATAACAATGAATGGAAATCATTTATAGAGACGTTGTTTTAAATTCTATTAGAAAAATAAAGTTTAATTGTACACTTTTGTAATTTTAAAAAAGTTTATAGATTTTTGATGACTAATTTTATGAGTTAAATATGTAGAAATATAACAATGAATGGAAATCATTTATAGAGACGTTGTTTTAAATTCTACTAGAAAAATAGAGCTTGATTATACACTTTTGTAACTTTAAAAAAGTTTATA
>NW_025223821.1:0-801 GCF_014066325.1 Apis laboriosa
TTTGGTGTTAAGATGTAGAATAAGTTAATTTAAGACATGCGTTTAAATTTAAGTCCTAGTTTTAAATGTAATATAAGATAGAATTAATATTTAATATTAAGATCTAGAATAAGTTAATTCAAAACATGCGTTTAGATTTAAGTACTAGTTCTAAGTATAATATAAGGTAGACTTATGATTTAGTATTAAGATCTAGAATAAATTAATTTAAGACATGCATTTAGATTTAAGTTTTAGTTTTCGGTATAATATAAGAGAGATTTAAGATTTAAATCTAGCATTAATATCTAGAATAAGTTAATTGAAGGCATGCGATTAGATTTTAATCCTAGTTAAGACAGATTCAAGATTTAGTATTAAGATATAGGTTTTAATATCATCATTGTAATTTATTACATTTCCGTAAGATGCGTGCGTTTTAGATTTAAGTTCTAGTTTTAATTATAATATAGATAGATTTAAAATTTAATATTAACATTTAGATTTTAATTTTTTTATTATAATTTATTATACTCCATGTAAATGATAAGATGTATGCATCCTATATTTAGGTCTTAGCATTAAGTATAATATAAGATACATTTAAGATTTAATATTAAAATCTAGATTAATTTAATTTAAACACCATTGATGGACATCGATGCATAACATTGGACCGCGCTGGATAACGTTGGATCATGATAATCAACATAGGATAGAAATTTTAATTTCTGTATTCGAAATTTATAATTTCTTATATTCGATGTAAGTCATAAAATGCAATACTGGACAACGCTGGACGACGCTGGACGACGCTGGACG
>NW_025223822.1:0-1342 GCF_014066325.1 Apis laboriosa
TGGTATCCATTTTCGTTTGCCTCCATTTTCCGCAAGGAATTCTTGGGACGGTTGTAAGAGCTAGGCTTTGTAAGTTGGTTCGAGAGTGGAATAATTTTTGCGAGGTTTAATGAAAAGTCGCCCGATCGATAATGCCGCGTTTCTCGGTCGGTACAATCGGTGATGATTGCACGTTCCCTTAATGGAACTTTTACATTTTTCGATCGTTATTATCAACAATCGCGTTCCATCGGGTTACAATTTTATTTATGCCTATCCAGAGAAGGATTGTAAAAATTTCTCGATTGATTCGTCGGGAGAATCCTCGAAAATGGAAAATTAGAGAAAAAAATATTTGTTTCGTCTCATTCGTTTCATTCAGGTGTAACTTTTTCGAGAAAGGGAACCTCTTTGATTTCGCAGCAATTGTTCGCGAGTTATGTGAACTTTTTCGCACCAATCAATCGCACGCTCTTCCGAACTTAATGTGACGTTGTCTCCCTCTTTTGGAGATCACAACAAGGATGTCGTATACTCGTTATTCACCGGCTTGTTCACGAGGGACCCCCGCCTTTTATTTTTCCGGATAATCCATTTACCCTATGCATCTGGTCGTTTATTAGCGGCCGCGTTCCGATTCCGCTCGCGTGAAACGCGGATCTTTTCGAGGAGGGTTTCGAGGAAGCCCCAATTCGCTCCATCTAAATTTCATCCCCATCGCCTTTTTTCTTTCTTGTCGATTGTATTGAAAATCTTCCTCCTCCTCCTCCTCTTCTTCTTCTTCTTTTTCTCGTGTTATTTCGTACGTATTTAGATATAAGTTTCGAAATCTTGATTTTGCAGATATACAATTTGTTCAATAATTCAATTAGTAAGGAGCTATAGTTTTCTATGTGAGAAGAATATTCGCTTCAATCTCGTGATTTAATACGTGTGCATGTCTATTGTTAAATACACGTGATCGAAGACAAAATTAAATAAAAAAAAAATTTTAAAGTGTTGAGTAGAAAAATGTGAAGATCGACAACGAATTCTTGTTCGATGATCGAATTAAATAAAATTAAATAAAAAATCTTAAATTATTGGGAAAATGTGAAAATCGATATTGAATTCTTCTTCGATGATCGAATTAAATAAAATTAAATAAAAAATCTTAAATTATTGGGAAAATGTGAAAATCGATATTGAATTCTTCTTCGATGATCGANATTAAATAAAAAAAAGAAATTTTAAATTATTGGGTGGAAAAATGTGAAAATGTGAAGACACCAAATTGTTCGATGATCGAATTAAATAAAATTAAATAAAAAAAAAATTTTAAATTATTGGGTAGAAAAATGTGAAGATCGACACCAAATTGTTC
>NW_025223823.1:0-206 GCF_014066325.1 Apis laboriosa
ATATATTTCTCTAATTATAATATACATAATTCTCTAATTAATATACATACATTTCTCTAATTAATATACATAATTGAGAATTACGAAAATATATTATTTTTTAAAGCTGGAATCGTAAAAACCCCGCTCTATCGCAGAATCGAAACTTTTCACAACGCATTATAAAATGACATCGACTTTTCACAACGCATTATAAAATGACATCG
>NW_025223824.1:0-556 GCF_014066325.1 Apis laboriosa
AATATAGCGGAATAATAATCGCTATTCAAATTTATATTTTATATTCAAATTTAATTATTATTCTATATTTATATAAAATATCATGGAAATTGATGGTCAAATTTTGATTAAATTAAAAAAAAAACTATTTTCTATTGTTTTTTAGATAAAAAAAATATTATATAAGTCTATAAATTTTTCTTTTTTTGAGATAAATATTTTTTTATTAAAATGGAATCTTTTTAGGAAATTCAAAAAATTTTTCTTTTCTGAGATAAATATTTTTTTTTTATTAGGATGAAATTTTTTAGAAATATTTAATAGTTACATAAAAAAAAATTGCTAAAAATGACTTAATAAAAATGAATTAATAATACATATTTTGTATCGATGATGCAATCATCAAAATAATGAATATCAAAGATATTAAAAAAATTGTGCTATATGAATTTTTTCATATTTAATAATTTAATTTTTAAATGTTTTCATGTTACTAATAATATTATAAACATTTAGATAATAGTGTTACAAACATTTTTCATAAGAAAAGATGCAAAGAATTTAAAATAGAAGACAT
>NW_025223825.1:0-227 GCF_014066325.1 Apis laboriosa
CCTTGCTCCCTCCAACGGGGAGGGGGTGGTGCCTGTCATCTCATTTTTCAAGCGAAACATGCAGGCGAATCTTCTTTTTTTGTCGTACAAAATTTTTTTGAGAAAAAATTGCAAAAGCAATTTTAAAATAAAATTTGCAAAGCATATGAATTTTACATGGGATTGTGGGATAATCCGATTTGATGAAAATTCTCTTCCGTTATAGATAATGTACGTACATATATATA
>NW_025223826.1:0-1177 GCF_014066325.1 Apis laboriosa
TGACATATAAATATCTTAAAAATTATATCGAATAATAGAAATATTGATAATCTTATTGATGGCAATCAAAAGTGAAGGAGAAACTCGTTGTTTTTAATCAGAATGTTCACGAAACTTGGCAACCTTCATTGTTCATATTGTTAGTTTCCCTGTTAATAAAGATATTAACAACGTTACGAATCAACCAAAATTGTCGTACAAAGTTCGTTGGATAGAAATTTAATTCGAAGTTCGAGGACAGTCTGTGAATCGATTGATTATCGCGATACCTCGAGCCAATTTCTGCACAATCGATAGAATTATTTCTATCGTCTCGACGATCGGAATTAATTTTGATTTCAAACTCTCGTTTTCGTGAATAATTCCTTTTTGTCCCAAGTCACGGAACGTTTTGCCAGATTTAACATCGTGTTAATGAATTTTTAATGGTTCTTTTCTAACTTTTCTCTCGTTCAACGTTGTTAACACGCAGCAAGGCAAGTGATTCATATATTTATACTTCTCCTCCTACGTTTCTCTCTAAATGGGATGGTGGACAATGCGATAGAAAGATAGACTTTCTTTTAAAAACGATTTTATTATTTTCAAGAACGACATTGAATTGCTTCGTTAAAACGATAAAGGAAAAAATTTTTGAATTATAACCGAAGAATAACGAACGACAAAAATGTATATAATAGTTGAACTTAAATTTAAAAATAAAATTCTTAAATCGATGAATTTATATATATATATATATATAAAAAGTATTCGAAGACCAAAGTTATTTGAAAAAAACCGAACTCCATTATCCGTTCCCTTTCGATTAACTGGCTTATCGAGCCATCTGTTGTCTTCGAGTGAATAAATTCTGATAAAAACGCGCCGGCTATATCGAAAGCGGGCAGAAAAATCGCGATAACACTTATCGAACCTGTCAACAGAGAGAGAGAGAGAGAGAGAGAGAGAGAGAGAGAGAGAGAGAGAGAGAGAGAGAGAGAGAGAGAAGCGAACAGGTGAACAACGATGACGAAACTTTCGCGTGCGCAAATATTTCTCGAAACACGTTTCGTCNTTCTTGGAATGTTTATTCGCACAGATAATATTTATCTGATAAAAAGAAAGAAAAAAAAAATGTAATTTGTACACATTCGCGTAAATTTCATTCTCGAATCCCTTTCTTCTTTAGAAAGAAAGA